>NW_016803481.1:19696-47211 GCF_001698545.2 Rhinopithecus bieti | reverse complement strand
TTTTTTTTTTTTTTTTTTTTTTTTTTTTGCATTCAATTTGACGTTGTTGTTTAATTACATTAAAATACTATTTTGTGGCATCCACTTAAAATTTGGCTCACCGAAGACTTACCCTACTCACCACAGCCTTAGGTGTTATTATGCCTATTTTATAACTAAGGAAACTCAAGCATAGACAGGTAAATAATATTTTCCAAGGTCACATAGCTATGAAGTGGTCAAGCTGGAATCCAAAATCTATGTTCTTAAACATGATGCTATACCATTTTTTAAAAATACTGATAACTTTTAAAGACTATTGCAGTTTGGCCATAGATAGCAGAATGTGGTTATTTGGGTACCTCTGCTGTCACTTCATTATCTGAATACGCAGCTTCTCACTACCACAACCTCCAACAGACCTTCCTAACTCATTGCTAACTGACTAACCTTCATGGTAAAGCAGGTCATTAGACACATGGGTTTTTTGCTGGAATTTCAGTTAGTAAACCAGTTCCATTACTCCAAAGCTCTTCCATGAAATAAAGGGCCTGGACTTTATATGACCTATTTTTGTCCTTCTTTCTTTTTTGTTGGCTGCTTGATTTTCTATAAATCAGATAGGCAAAGTATAAGTGGCAAATATGGTGCATTACTATATTGATTGTGAACTCCAAATCGGTCCTAGAGAAAGGTTCTGATCCAATAATTGGATTGACTTGTATGTGGTTAGGCATCAAGAATAGCAACAATGCATATCACTGAAAGGGTTGTAGTTTTAAAAGCAGGGGGAGAAAAACAATACTTTTGTTTAGGTAGAATAAAAAATAGATAAACCTCCCAGGATATTTATTAGGGAATTTTTGCTATAACCAATTTCCAAGTGGCTCCTACATAGTTCTTGGTCAGCGTGATACATGTGGTCAAAATATACACAGACACACTTGTGAAGATCCTCAACTCAACCCTTTCACTGCCCAAACTTCCACAATTTCTTTCCCACCAGCTGGCTGATTTCTAAGAGTCTTAAAATAGAGTACAAAGCCTTTCCATCTGCAATAGGAGTTAAATCTAGAATGCTAGTGTCCTTGAAAAAAGAGAGCACATGATTCTCATTCACCTCAACTTCTAAATGGAAGCTATTAGATCTTTTACAAAGAGAAGAAGAGAAAAGGGGAAAGTGAGCTTTATAGAGTTCAAAAGGCAAAAAAGATGCTGACTTCCTTCAAAACATTGTCCATGATGGTTCTTACAAAGGTGCTATTTCCTGCCTAGAGCATTTGTGTGGGAACCCATCAGTGAAGGTTTGCTTAAGGTTCTAGCAGCATGTTCTTTCCTGGAATGTTGCAATAATGTGCAAACTAAGCACATGATTATTTGCAAGGGTTAGAGGTCCGGAAGCCATGTAGAATTACTCAAGAACCCTAAAGAAGCCTCAGATTACAATATTTCTTTTGCAATAGTGAATCCAGAAGAATCCAGTTTAAGATCTTACCAACCAGAGCCTATTACAGTTTAAGGATAACGACAGAGAGAAGTAAGTTTCCTTAGTCAGAGTTACTGTGAATCTTTTCACTTCTAATTATATCACCTTTAATGACAGCTTCCTTTTACCACTGAAGGAGATTAAATTTTCCATGACGTATAAAGTCCTGCATGGACTGGCTGCAGCTGGCCTCTTCAGCTTCAGCTCATGTGACTTCCCAGCCCCTCACTGGTTACTCTTTCTTCCTCAAACACCCAGCTTCTTTCCTCTACTTGAATCAGTCTTCTCCCTGTTCCTGCCCTGGGCCACCCCTACCCATCTGTCAGATAGTAGCTGTCAAATCTCACTTCAGGGGAGCGTTCTCTGACCTCTGGGGCTACTCTAGGTCTCCTCACCATGTATGGTCATGCTACCCTGCCCTTTTCAACGTGCTTAGTGCAAACATGCTTAAATAGTTATTTGTCCAACCATGCATAGTCACTTGCTTAAGGCTTATCTCCATCACCCAGTCTCAGTAGAACGGAGACCTCATCTATCTTGCTACTGATTACCCACAAAGACCTAGAACCATGCCCAGCACAGAGTGGATGCTCAGTAAATATTTATTATATGTATAAATGAATTAAAGACAGTTTTTAAACCTAGAAAAAGCATAGGATAACCTAGTTCAATCCCCTAATTTATAGGATAAACTCATGTCTAAGTAGGTTCACTGCCTTGACCAAAGCCCTACCCGAAAGCAAAATTAGAGATAGAATCTAAATCCCTTCACTCTTCCAGTACACTTTTCTTTCCTGTCCTGATGGAAACCGCCTAGTCTAGTGATTCATCACACTAGAGGAGAAAGCAATTTCTGGCAAGTTATTCAAGACTTTAATGAAGTTGCAGGCTTGTTTTATTTAATACTCAGTTTAAAATGAGTCCTATAGTCTATGTTTATTCCACCATTCTTCATTGCTGGATCAAATGTTAATTATCAAGAAGAAGAGATAATGTGGCAGTTTGGCAAGTCTTTGCTGAACTAGCAAATGTTTAATAGGATCACAGATGGAAGCATTTGCATGCGGGAGGGATTTTTTTTTCCCCAAGGTTTTGTTCTAATTAAAAGTTATCAGTTCAAACCAGGTTACCAGTTACAGCAAATAGAAGCTTGTGCATTCTAGAGCCTGAACAATGCTACCGTTTCTTCAACATTTTCATCTCTTGCCTTTCCCACACTTGACAAACTGAGAAATATTTAATAGCCACTAGGTTCATGAATAAAACAGAATAGTTACAAAGCTCTTTCTGATTGCCCCTGTGCATTGGACAAGCAGTGAGTTTTAAGGGACCAGCAAGAAGGAACATTGCCTGTACTTCTTTTTCAGTCTGTGGTAATAGCTCATTTCAGGTAACCATTAACTGAAGGTCTTCCCTATGCCAGCATGGTGTTTGGTGCTGGGTATGTGAAGACAAATAGGGCTCCAGAAAAGTAGGGGAGAGAGGCATAAAATTATTTAATTTCTGTACAAAGTGCTAAATGCAAGGATAGAGGTACAAAGACGATGCATTGGGAGGCTGGATTTAAAGGGTAATGGAGATTCCTTCTTCTCAAATGAGACCATGCCTAATCCAAAGCTTAAAGGATCAGAGGAATTATCCAAGTAAAGAGAGTGGAAAATAATTTCTAAGGCAAGGTTAGGACAAGAAGAGAGGCATGGAGTGGTATGTGTAAAAAAGAACATAGGCTGAGCTACCTCAGAAGAGAGTACACTGGCAAAATGACAAGAATAATAACAATAAACAAAGCTATTATGAACTGTCAAATCTCTGTCATTATTTTCAACATATGTTAAATCAGTGCTTCCAAAACTTAATTTACATTTCATCTTTACAATTCTTATTGTAATTGCATGCCACCATTTCTGTTATTTATTCACTTAATATTCTTCTATAAATCCATCCATTTCAGCCTCCCCTAAGGGAAGATTATCAATTAAGTCAGTGGTTTATCTGCTAGTTATATTTTTCTAATACTTATTAAGATAAATATGTAACTATTAAAATATAAAAATGTGTGCCCACTGGAACCATCTTAAATCCAGCTTTTAGCCAAAGTGAGTATCACGTGCCCCTGACTGGATTTAAGTTTTGTGCCCCTGGTAGTACAGTAAAAAAGAGACTGGCTAGTTCATAATATGTTATGCCAACTCAGCAGATTGATTTGATTAGGAAGGGTGATGTGGAGTCCAGCACAGTGCTGACTTTAATGCATGATCCCCACCATCAAGGTGCTGAATGATGGCTTAGGTTAGTTTTCTTGTTCATAAATCAATAATGATACCGACAATGACAGGAATAAGAGCTATCATATGATGAGTGTTTGATGTGTGGCAGGTACTGCACTTGGCACTTTACATTCATTTGCTCATGTAATCTTCACAGCACTATATAAGTTCTGTTGTTATACCCATTTTAACAGATTCACAGAGATTAGATGTCAGTTCTGTTGTTATACCCATTTTAACAGATTCACAGAGATTAGATGTCTTAACAGAGTTCTAGCTTTCTGGTTAGGAAAAAATATTACAAGAAAGCTGCTTCAAGTAATTGAAAGAGAATGTTTCCTAGACGACTTAGAAGGCCAGGACTTTGGTGCCAACTCAGTCATTTTTTCACTATGGACTGCAGAAGAGTCTCTTAAACTCTCCAAGCTACAGGTTCCCTTCTGTGAGAGGTTTACACTCAATGGTCTTTTGGATTATTTGTAACTGGAGACTCTTCATCTATTTCCTCATCTGTAAAGAGGAATTGGTAATACCAACCTCATAGGATTATTGTGAAAATTAAATGTGGGTAAAGTGCCTAGCCCTATAATTGACACCTAGTAGAATGCAATAAGTGGGATTATAAATAAAAATAAGATTAAGCACAATCCTCTTGATAATGACTTTGACAGTCTTCAAAATAGATAATTTATCCCCAAATAAATATGAGTGAATTAATTATATCACCATATAGAAAAGAGTGTGCTAGCTGACTACCTTTTTAAGGAGGTCAGTTCAGTTTGATTTCTATATGCTTCCATATCTTCAAATCAGAGGCTGAGTACATACCCTTCACTGGTATGGTAGCTAGCCTCCAAGATTATCCGCATAATTCTAAATGCCCTTGGTGGTCTCCTTCTACATTAACAAGGGCTGGCCTGTATAACCACAAAGATGTTATGAAAATTGTGTGACTTCTGAGGCTAGATCCTAAAAGACATTATGGCTTCCGCCTTACTCTCCCAGGGATTGCTCATGAAGATACTCAAGAAGCCCTGTAGAGAGGCCCACATGATGAGGAGCCATGTGAGTGAGCCACCTTAGGTGTGGACCCTCCAGCCACAGTCAAGCTTTCAGATGACTGCAACCCCAGTCAACATCTTGAATGCAATGTGCTAAAATACCCTGCACTAGTACCACTCAGCTGAGCCACTCCCAAATTCCTAACCTACAACAACTCTGAGATAGATGGTTGGGTTTTGTTAAACCACTGAGTTTGGGGTAATTTGTTATACAGCAAAATGAATTATTGCAATGATTAAAGAAAATATTTTTTAATTGAAAGCATATAGTCTCAGTGGTACAATCTAATCCAGGCCACCAATAAACTGTGGTTAAAAGGGAGGGCAGAAGGAAAGGCAGAAGAGGCATGAAGGTCTCTGCAGCACACGAGGGAAAGCCCTTTGGCTCTCTAAGAAAATCTTCCTAGTGACAGGAATCAACAGCAAATTTCAATAGGTTTTTCTCACCAAGTGTAGGGGCTCTTCAGAAGTAGCAGGGATGGCACCAAGGGAGATGCATCTGCAAACACATCAAATCTACCAAAAGTCTTTTCAGCAGTACCAAAGTTTAAGACAATAGTTTGGAATGAGTCTCATTTGGACAGCCAAAGCTTCATCCTACCAGCTATTTAGTCCTGGTGATTTTTGAATAATAAAATATGTTAGAATAATCTTCCACTTAGCAATGGTCATTCATGAATGGGCAGCATTACTATTCATGTCCCTCTGTTAAAAATAGGCTCATTTTCTTATTTTTAAAAAACTCGTTGTATATTGTGGGCATAGATTTAAACACTGTGAAACCTGGTTAATTTGGTAGCACTTTATATCGTGCCAATTTGTAACAATGCCTCTTAGGAAACTGGCCTGAGGATATTATGCAAAAGGTACTTTGAAGAGGGTGGGGAGGAAGAGATTACAACTTCCCTTTTGCAGTCAGCTCCTGTCTCTGATGTGTAACCCTAGTGTCTACTGCCTAGTTTGCTTTTTTCTATATTGTCCGTGTAAATACCATCCTGGGTCTTCTGATCTGAGAATCATTTTCTCCTACTGTGTTTTGAAGGAAATGAGCGTGTGTTATATCTAGTCCTGGTTAGTGTCATCTCCACCCCCCAGCTTAGCTCCTTTGGTCACCCTTTTTGAGAACCATTTTGCCACCACCTTCTTCCTTCATTCTGCAAAGCCCCATTACCCCCAAGGCTAGTCAACTTGCTGTGCATGGGGATAATAGAAAAGTATTCACCTCAGCTTAGACATGTCTCATTTTCATCAGTTATGTTTCCCTTTAAATGCACTTTAAAGGGCTTCTAGGACCAATCTTTCGAAAGTGAATCCTGCCTAGTTATTCGCCAACAAAATACTCGGTAAATACCTTTCCTGCCATTCACTACAGCCTATAACTACATTTATTTACTAATCCTAGAGGCAGACTACATGAGTTCTAATCCCATCCTCACCATGTACTAGCTAAAGGGTCTTAGGCTAGTTAATTTTTTTTGTGCTTTAATTTTGCATCTGTGAAATGAGGAGTTCATTGTTGTGAGGTTGTTGTGAGGATTAAAGGAGTTAATACATATAAAGCACTGAGAACAGTGCTTGGTGCATATTTGATGCTGTATAAATACTAGCTATTACTATTATTATTCTCCCCCTCCCAAGAACATAAAATCCTGGAAAACAGAGGTCTTGTCTCTCTTTTTAACATTGTAACCCCAGCTCCAAGCATATGGCCTGGCCCATAAGAAGATGTTTCCTTGCCAGAAATTAACACAGAAAGCCAGACATTGCTAGTCTCAATAATTTACAGCAACCCCATTGTGGGAAATTTCTCCACGGCCATATTTTCCCTTGGATTCTGCCTGTCATTACTTTGCTCGGGCTCATCTGTCTCCTAGGCTCTCCATCTCTCCAGATGCAGGTGCAAACCCACATTTCTTGTTTACTCAGGCACAAAAATTATAGCTTTCAGCTCCCCCTTAGACTATGCTTCAGGTCTATCCTTGCATATCCAAATACTGGCTTGCTTTTTTCTTTCTTTCTTTCTCTTTCTTTCTTTCTTTCTCTTTCTTTCTTTCTTTCTTTCTTTCTTTCTTTCTTTCTTTCTTTCTTTCTTTCTTTCTTTTTATCTATCTATCTAATCTTACATATATATGTATAACCATTAGCCATCAAAAATATATGAATATGGTTCATCCCCTAAGAGGAGGAGGTAGGGTATTTTTAACAACATTTTTTCTTCGCATGCTAAATGATTTATTTCCATTAAAAAAATTATGTTATAGAAATAAACATCAAAAAACAGGAAATAAAAATTACAGAAATATATATTAGGTTATATACACAATATACTAGAAAATATGGAATATTAGAAATTTAAAAATATAAATGAAGTTTGCTCATAGACCCTCCATATAACATATATATAATCACTGTCAACATTTTTGGTATGTTTCCTCCATTTGCTTCTCGTCTTTTCTTTATGGCTGTGTGTGTGTGTGTGTGTGTGTGTGTGAGAGATAGCAGGGCTGTAACCAGTCATACTGTATCATGCCCTTTTCATTCAAACTTCTGTTTTTAAAGTAAGTAAAATATTTATTTATATCCATCCCATAGACATAATTATGTACCTACTGAATAGACTATCAGGCACCAGACAGAGGTTTTCATCATGAATAGGACAGGCCTTCAGATCCCAAAGTTCTTGCCCATGTACCACACAGCCTCCATGTCTTCAGACTATTGATTAGTGAAGAGTTCAAAGCAGTACCTCACAGGCAGGTTTATGTGTTACTTCCACATGGAGGCCTCCCATTACAATCACAGACCTATTTCTTCCAAATGCACTCTGGTTGCTGCAATTCTGAAAGGAGGGTTTACCTGAAAAGTGTTTTCCTTCCTCCGTGTAATGACTGTGCACACTAAAGAGAATGGATATTACAGCTCAGGCTAATTATGTGATATTAACACAGTTATATCAGGGGAATAGTCTGCTGCCTGCTTGTGCCCACAGCTCCAAACCTGTAGTCTGTTTATGATGACAGTGATGCCCCAGCTTCACCCACACCATCCCCCAACTCAGAAACTCTCAAGAAGAGAGACTTTGTCTCCTTGGGTCACCATTCTCTGACTTCTTTTAGTTCCCTAATTATCCAACTCTTTCCTTCCTCCAAGCTTTTCTCTTGACTTTTCTTCTATACAGCTGCTTTCCTAGAACTGTTCACTCAGATGCTATTCCATGGTCATGTTGAAGCTGAAATACCAGAGATCTCAGAGAAGCCTCCCCTGACCAACCTGTGCAAAGTAAATTTCTCTTATTATTCTTTCTCTTAGCACCTGGGTTTTTTATTTTGTCTTCCCATTATTGCACTTGTCCAATATTTGTTTGATTCCTTTTTTTTGTTTAACACCCATAGGACTAGGGATCCTTTGGGGGCATCCATTTTAATGTGTTTAATATATATAGGCTTTTATTGGATATGTCTTTTCAAAATATAAATTGTTTTGTGTTCATGTATTTTTAATTTGTGCAAGTGGTACTTGGCTATAGACCTTATTCTGCTTTCTCCTTTTCTCACTTTATTTGTAACAGATATATTTTGTCTTTCTTTATTATGACTGCTGCCTAATAATCCATGGTGTGGATCTACCACATTTTCCTCACTCCTTCTCCCAGTGATGGGTACCTCTAGGTCCCTGTTACCTCAGACAATATTTCTATGAACCTTACACATGCCCCTTTGTGAACCTGAGAGAAATCCACTGGTATGTAGACCCTGCGACAGCACTGGTAGGTTACTGGGTTTGTGGCTTGTGTAGAGCTAATTTGACCAAGTTAGGCCTAGTTCCTTGCAGAAAAGCGACAGTGGTGCACAGTCCCTCCAGCAACACATGGAGCGTCCTGTATTTCCACATTCTCTCCAGCCTTTGGCAATATCCGTCTTCCTCATTTCTACCAGTTTAATGGGTATAAAGTAATATTTAATTGTTTTAGTTTGAACTTCTCTTGATCATCATTATTTCGAGCAGCTCATTTCTAGGTTTGTTAACTTTCGGAGTTTCCTTTTCTGTAAATTTTCTATTCATATCATCCACTCATTTGCAATCTTTTTCTTCTTTATTTACAGGAGTTTCTTGTGTATTCTAAAATATATTAGTCTCTTTTCTTCTTTTTCTTCTTTGACATAACCAATCTCTTCTCACATTCTGGCAGCCTTCTCTTGAATATGTTCATAGTATCAGTCACTGACAAAATTCAATCTAGGTGTAAGAAAATGCATCACTACTTAAAACCTTACAGATGGTGCTTTTAGGGGTTTATTTACAATGTCTGTGTTCTATGTGTTAGCCTCATTTTTCCCTATTGTACATAGGCTTCTTCCCTGCAATGATGGAAGAGGGCTGCCAACACCTCCAAGATTAAAATGTCCTAGCTTTATAACCAAGCCATCAAAAACCCTGGGTTTGAGTCCTATTGGCCTAGCTTGGGTCCCATGCCTACACTGGGCAGCCAAGCAGGGATAGCCCTTGAGGTCACCGGCACAGTGGCTTCAAACCCACCCAAAACACAGGGATGAAGAGATGGGAATGGAGTGATTTCTCAGAGGAACATCAAGGCATTTTTTTTCAACAGTAACAAAATGAATGCTGGGCCTGCAAAACCAAAAGATATTCATCATAAAAAGGTGCTGTCTTTCTAACCGCTCATCAGATAAATTAGGATTGTCACATTCTCCAGTTACTTTTTCTGGTCCCCATCCCCAGACTTGGTTTAACATTTCTTAAACATTCTATAGCACCCCTGTACTCATCTGATAGTACTTGGAGATTTAATCCCCAAAATGGGTAATCCACTCAGGAAGCAACCAAGGAGATCACCCAGACCAGTGGTTCCCAAACTAGGCTGAGCATTAGAATCACTCAATGAGCTTTAAAAATACAAACTCCTAGAGTTTACCACAAACCTGCTGAAACAAAAACGCTGCAGAGTGGAAACCTGGAAATTGTGTTTTAAAATATTATTAGTTGCCAGTCCACAGATGGAGAATCACAGTGAGAATCACAATCTCTTCATTTTACAGAAGAGAAACCTAAGCATGAGGGATGATCCCCCAAAAATGTAGTGAGCTCGGGGCACCTGATCTATTCAGCTGTTGTTGCTGTATGTATGTGTGTTTTGTTGCTGCTGGACATCAAGCTTTCTTTGAACCTTTTGGAAAAAAGGCCAGTGAATACAAATATATAACTATCTCAGGATTTATCATTTGACAAAAAAGCTCAGGCTCTCATCTCTGTGCTTTATCTTACTCAGAAATCTTGGCAGACCTGCAACCATGGAAACACAAGTCCTACAGTCCACATCAGCTCCAGCTCTAGCTGCCCCGGACTTCTAAAGAGCAGTCACCTGATGCTCAAGGAAGTTATAAAATGCTTTCTATCTCAGTGCTTTCTATTCGGCATTGCAGGTGTTTAGGAGCTGAGCCTCAGGAGTCAGCCACTCCTGATTGAAATATTGGCTCTGTCACTTACCAAGTGTGTGATGCTAGGCGATGTGCATGTCCTCTATGTGGTGCTGCATGCACCTCAGGGGCTATTTGTGAGGATGAAGTGGGATAGTACATTTCAAGTGTAAGCCCAGAACCTCACACCAAGAAAGTGCTCAGTAAACAATGGGGGGTTGGGTTATTTATTTATTTATTTATTTATTTATTTATTTATTTTGAGATGGAGTCTCATTCTGTTGCCAGGCTGGAGTACAGTGGCGTGATCTCAGCTCACTGTAACCAACCGCGTGCAGAAGGTGCAGGCATGACTGGAAGCCATAATCTCAACATGATCCCTCCTGTGTGCAACAGGGGCAGCTACATGTTCTGGTCTTGAGATAGATGCTGAGCCTCTGCAGCCAGCTCCGTGCCAACCCAGCCCACAACCCCAGGTGGAAGAAGCCAGGCAGCAACAGAGAGGCTTTGCTTTTTTACCTCTCCATAGATGCAGTTTGTCATCTTTTGTTGTAAAATACCTGCCTCACTTTTCCCCCTTCAGAATTCCAATCCCATGTTGCATATTATTTTATGTGATGATCAGTCAGATGTGGCCACAAGAGGAGACACAGAAGAGGCTCAAAGAAAAAAATATGTATTATAAGTACATGTCTTACAGATAAGAAGCACGCCCTGCAGGGGCCACATGGGAAACACACCATGGTCAGGAGGAATGGTCAGGAGGCAGAAGACAGGAGCCAGGGAAAGGTTTAGGCCACTGCCTTTATTGGCGTTTCCATGGGAAAGGCAAGGCAGAGCAGAATGAACAGTTTAGGTTTAGCCAGTCTGAATAACTTTGGTGAACTTTGAGCTTTAGGGGTGGTTCTGAATTTCCTGATGTTTGGCCCTGGAATGATTAAGGCAGAGAAGTATCACCTCCTGTGGTATACAGGCCAGATAAAGGAGGCATGGCTCTAGATTGGTTAGTTTGCATATCAAAGACATGCATTCTTTCCCCAGCCAGAAAGGCTTAAGATGTTGAAACATCATAATATACAGACATTTAAAAAATATTTACCATACACTCCAGAGCCTAGACTCTGCTTGGCAGCAAAATCTTGATAGTCGTTGCTCAAGCCTTGCTGTCTTACCCCGTGTACCTTTTTGAGTTGAGACTGATGTTTACCCAGGGTATTAGAGAAGCATAGGACAAGAAGCCCTCCTACAACCTGGGGGCTTAGAGAGGAACTGTTGAAAATATTACAAGATGACAGGGAACAATTTATACTTTATGGAGTCTCTCTTTTGACTCCCATAATGTGAGAGTGTGGCGCATGGAAGTAAATCGTTTTGTTAATAAGTGAGCCTCTCCAAGACAACATCCACATCTCCTTACACCTTTATTAGTTTCTATGTTCTTGTGGAATTTCTCATTGACAGTAAAAATGGATAGATTAATTCCTTTAACTATGTTCTATGTATTTGGTATGTGAATTTGTATGTTTTGTGGTGGAAAATATTTTGCACCAATTGGTGTGTTTTCCCTGGTATTTCCTTTTAACTCCTTGACCTATCCCTGAATTTGCCTAAGGGGAGAGACATTGATTGCTTCAGGGAGGACAAGACACAGAGTAAAAGCTTTCCAGCTTTAAAAACCATTGCCTTTTCATTTCAAGTCATAGGATTTGAGGGGGAGCCAGGCCTAGAGAAGGTAGAAGCAAATCTTCCTAGCCTCCCAGACTGGAAAGTTTGCTCAAATTAAGAGGAGGTAAGGAAGTGCAGGGAAGCCAGGAAGCTCTGACCCGTTTATATCCAGAAAAGTGGCTCTTTAAACTCTCTCTTCTCTGTCAGCCCATGCCCAGGTGGATGAATTTCTTGGAGTAGGGTTGACAAAATTCCAGATAGGATTGAGGGATCTGAGAGTAAAAAAGAGCTGTGCCCAGCTTCTGGTTATGCCCTGGAAGAAGGTGAGGCCCCCGAGTAGAAATAGCTAGGTGGTAGTTCCGGGAAGCTGGACCTAGGGCAGACATGCATAGGCGGAGAAGAGCAGGGCACTCCCAACACACCTGGCTGGGTCCAACAATCAGATAGACACAGTTCCAAAGGAGCCCTGGGCCAGGGCCAAGAACCACCCAGCAGCCACCCGTGGTACCAGGGACTGAGATCAGGTAGGGCCGAGGCTATCACAGCAGAGGAGAACAGGGGTTGATAAGGCCTGTCGCACCATGCCTGGGTAGTTATACTACCATCCCTAGAAATTAGATGCCACCCTCAAAAGGACAAATGCACCCTGAATTGAATGAGACTGGGTTTTTGCCTCTTGATGTAAAGAAGCTCATAATGGGAATTAAGTTACAGAAAATTAAAATTGTTACACACCTCAGTTGCGTACTGAGATTCATACCTGCTACACTGTGGGGGCATTTGTGAATTTAGATAATCGTGGCAGTATTGGAACATCTCTTTTGTGAATGTCAAGTGTCTATATTTCTCTATGTTGCATAGCATGTATAATGGGATGAGCATTAACAAAGTGATATGAGGGATTCTTAATGTGTGTGTGTGGTGGAGCCTATCTATTCCCTTCTTAGAATGTTTTAAAATGCCTATAAATATACAGAATTCCAAAGGAAGCCAGTTGTATGAAGATAGAGTTATCAAAAAAAAATTTTTTTTTTTTTTTTTGAAACAGAGTCTCACTCAGTCAGCTAGGCTGGAGTATAGTAGCACGATCTTGGCTCACTGCAGCCTCTGCCTCCTGGGCTCAAGCTATTCCCATGCCTCAGCCTCCCGAATAGCTTTGATTACAGACACAGACCACCATTCCCAACTAATTCTTGGTTTTTTGTTTTCTCAGTAGAGATGGAGTTTCACTGTGTTGGCCAGGCTAGTCTCTAACTTTTGGCCTCAAGTGATCTGCCCGCCTCAATCTCCCAAAATCCTGGGATTACAGGCATAAGCCACCACACCCAGCCTCAAAATATTTTTTAAAAAACATTTGTGACATAATAATATATATGCTTCTTTACTTATGCATTAAATAACAAGATCTAGAGGCAAGTCAAGTAAACATCATGATATCAAAGTGGTGATAAATACGATTTTTAGAGATAACTATAATAAATAACATGATATAACAATATTTGTGATTTGTATTGATAACATAGTCATGAATTTGGTTAATATTGTTTTATTACCTACATGCATAATTGAAGGCATGATTCATTTCAGTTAAAGGTTAATGAAAATAAAAATATAATTTTTCCTACCCAGTTCAAAGATCTTCAGATTCTATCCATGAATCCTTGGAATCCACAGGCTCTGTACTGTGTAACTATTTCTTGGCCAACCAAAAGATTAGTCTGAACCTTTTCAATACCTGCCAAACTCTGCTTGAGAGTTTGTGGAGATAGGTAGCGCCTAAAATAATTCCCTTTTAACAAAGGGCACAAAAGATCTAGTGATAGAGACAGAAGGCAGCCAAGGGTCCCCCAGCGAAACCCCACTTTCAAGCCTAAAATAGCCTGAAGGCTGAAAAACTGGATGGTGGTCCCAGATGAAGCCCGCCATTTCCCAGCTGATTCTTTCTGAATAATCCCCACCTGTACACTGGAAGGAGGGGGTAGAGCCTCTGTAGGTGCACGCTGTTTGCAGCGGGGAGGAGCCTGGCCTCTCCTGTCCCTGTGTGGTGACCTGGGATTCAATCTGTGAGGTGGGAAACCTGCTAGCAGGACCCTCTCTCATTTTGCTGAGAGTTATTTTCCTTTTCCTTTTCACCCACTAAATCCCATTTTCTCACCCTTCTATGTGTCCATGAGCCTAATCTTTCCTGGTTGTGTGACAAGAGCCCGGGTTTAGCTGAACTAAGGAGAAAGTTCTGCAACAGTGGGGTAGTCAGGCCTGGACAGATCTCTCTGCAATGATTCTTATCCTAGGCCATAAGTTTGGGAAATCATAATCCTGAGCAAGTGTTAGAATACAGGTAAAAAAGTACACAAATTGACCAGGGCCTGATTTTTTTTTTTTATAAAAAGTGATTCCCTGGCCTTGTAAGCTGATAAGCTTCTTAAAGATAAGGTGCTGTGTTGCCTGGTATCCTTGGGACAGTAGCTGGAAAATGGTAGAAGGCTGACAAATGCTATTAGGATGATTTAATGAATAAACGTAATCATGCAAAAATAATTGAAGTTCAGTCTGGGGCAAAGGGAGGAGTACCCAAGTGTAAATTCCTTAGCAGTGAACTTGGCAAAAGAAACAGCTGGATTAATGTCTGCTATTCTTATTTTGCTGTTTAAAGCACTCTTTTGTATTCTATTTTGCCTGGTACCCTTAAAAAATGGATGGAGCTTTCCAAGCCGCCTCTTTTTGTCTAGGGTTGGATAGAGATTAGATAAGAATAAAAGGCACAATGTATATAAAGCAATAGCACAGGGGCTGGTAATAGGGAAATGATCAATAGTTGCTATTATTAATTTTATCTAAGATAATAAATTTAATATTTGTTAGTATTAATATGATTATTGATATTAATCAAGGCAGTGAGTCAAACTTAGTAATGCGTTAGAATCACATGAAGAACATTCAAAGATACTTATTCTCCAAGAGCTCACTGAATCAGAATTTCTGGGGAGGGACCCCAGAATCTGCCTTATGAAAAAGCTAGCAAAGTATTTGAAAATGAAGCCAAGAGTGAGAAATTAGAGCCCAGCAGGAAACTGAGTCATTATTATCCACCCATTAAAACATGATTTTAATGCAAACAGTGAGCACTTGTTAGGTTTTGATTTTATGTATTCATGAGAGAAGCAGATGGATATCAAAGCTAGTTCCAAAGATGATATGAAAAATTGGGATTCGATAAGGAATAGCAAAGAAAGTAAGTAATGCTGAGACAATAATGCTCAATTTGTTACAAAACCAGGTAAAATCCTTTAGGATAATAAAAGCATAACTAGATCAACGAATCCAGGACTTGGTTTTTTGAAAAAATTAATAAAATAGATAGACCTCTGTGATAGCTAAAATAATGAAGAAAAGAGAGACGATCCAAATGAAATCAATTAGAAATTACAAAGCAGATATTACCACCGACCCCACAGAAATACAAATAACCATCAGATCCATAGCCTCAATACACACAAACTAGAAAATCCAGAAAAAAATGGATAAATTCCTCATCACATACATCCCCCCTAGACTGAACCAGGAAGAAATTGAATCCCTGAAAAGACCAAAAACAAGTTCCCAAATTGAATGAGCAATAAATAGCCTACCAACAAACAAAGGCCCAGCACCAGACCAATTCACACCTAAATTCTACCCGATGCACAAAGAAGAGCTGGTACCATTCCTGCTGAAACTATTTGAAAAATATTGAAGAGATGGGACTCCTTCCCAGCTCATTCTATGAGGCCGGCATCATAACCAAAATCTGGCAGAAACACTACAGAAAAAGTAAACTTCAGGCCAATATCCTTGAGGAACATCAATGCAAAAATTCTCAACAAAATACTTGCAAACTGAATCCAACAGCACATCAAAAAGCTTATTCACCATGATCAAGTAGGCTTTACCCAAAGGATGTAAGGTTGGTTCAGCATATGCAAATCAATAAATGTGATTCATCACATAAGCAGAGCTAAGGACAAAAACCACATGATTATCTCAGTAGATGCAGAAAAGGTTTTTGATAAAATTCAACATGCCTTCATGTTAAAAACCCTCAATAACTAGGTATTGAAGGAACTGACCGCAAAATATGAAGAGCCATCTATGACAAACCCACAGCCAACATCATACTGAATTGAGAAAAGCTGGAAGCATTCTCCTTGAAAACTAACACAAGGCAAGGATGCTTCTCTCACCACTCCTCTTCAACGTAGTATTGGAACTTCTGGCCAGAGGAATCAGGCAAGAGAGAAAAACAACAGCATCTAAATAGGCAGAAAGGAAGTCAAACTATCCCTATTTGCAAATGACACGGTTCTATATGTAGAAAACCTCATAGTATTGGTCTAAAAGCTCCTTAATCTGATGACTTCAGTGAAGTCTCAGGATCCAAAATTCAAGTATGAAAATCATTAGCATTCCTATACAACAACAATCAAGCCAAGAGTCAAATCAGGAACACAATCCCATTCACAATTGCCACAAAAAGAATAAAGTACCTAGGAATACAATTAACTAGGGAGGTGAAAGATCTCTGCACTGATAACTATAAAACACTGCTCAAAGAAATCAGAGATGACACAAACAAATAGAAAAAGAAATTCATGCTCATGGATAGGAAGAATCAATATCATTAAAATGGCCATACTGTGCAAAGCAATTTAAATATTCAATGCTATTCCTGTTAAACTACCACTGAGATTCTTCACAGAACTAGAAAAAACTACTTTAAAATTTATATGAAACCAAAAAAAAAAAAAAAGCCCAAATAGCCAAGATAATCCTAAACAAAAGAGCAAAGCTGGAGGCATCACACTACCTGATTTCAAACTATGCTACAAGGCTATAATAACCAAAACAGCATGGTACTGGTACACAAACAGACACACAGACCAATGAAACAGAATACAGAACTTGGAAATAAGGCTATAAACCTACAACTATCTGATCTTTGACAAAGCTAACTTGAATTCTAGATAGTAAAATCATTCTCTCCTGGAGGGAGGTAAAGCTGCAAGTCATAAAGCTTAGGTAATGTCAGCAATCATGTTTCTGCTATGTGTAGAACAGAAGCCTCCTTAAAATCAGCTGTGCCTTGCAGTTGTTCATAATGAGAAAACTCCAAATATAAATACCCCACCCAAACCCTAATGCTGACTGCACCAAATTGCTTAACTTTAGCACATGCTAGGCTAGATCAAAACAAAACAAGAACTCCTTCCTGTAAGGCTGAAAAGTGGAAAGGCCAGAGAGAGTGAAGGGGACAGGAAACCTCTCCTTCCACAATAAAAGCAGAGATTGAATGAAGAGTCCCCTTATTTGCAGAGTAGTACAATGGTCTCAACTTCTCTCCTGCCATGTTTCTGACAGCATTGAACTCAAGGCCCAATCATAACCTCTAGGGATTCTCTATTTATCTAAAAGGAGAAATAACTGTAGTGCACACCTATTGAAGTATACACTCAGTTCACAATTATCCCCTTAATTGTTCTGCTGTCCAAAGGAACCATGACTGTCCCCATGACTCTATCCCATGCCCACACACACAGTTGAGTAGATGAGGAGTATACCCTGTATGAGGGGATGACACTTCCTCTCAGGCCTGAAACTCATCCAGGCAGAGAGAGCCCTGCCTCTACAATACCACCAGCCTCCTTCACTCCTTCCTGCCACAGAGGAGGAGCAAGTCATCTGATTGATGAGTTCCAGACGATTAGCTGGGCTTGCTTGGTTCAGCCCATCCCCCTTGCGTCTCCTGGGTGCTCTCTGCTTCCAGGGAGCATTTGCTGTGTCGGTTTCCTGCCGTTGGATAAAGGCTCCTGCCCCCAATTGGAATCCCACTGTTTCAGCACATTTAAACTACCTTTATTTGTAATACAGTTGATAGGTTACTTTTCCATCTCTCTATTCTTTTCTCAGGTGCTTTAAAATCTGGGTTGGAAAGAGGATGTTTGGATGTTATTGGGTCCTCTTAAATCTCAACAGGCCCTTGATACAACTCAGGCCAATCTAAGTCCCATCTCTGGGGGTGCAGAATTGGGACAAAGAGCTAGATTCCATTTATCTGGAGCACTGGGCACAGACATGTCAAGTTGGGTACAGTCACATACAATTATATTTTGCCTGCTGTGTTCAGGGGAAGAGGAAGCTGATATAATGAGAAAGACTCAGGAACAATGTGAGCATACCACACAGAGAAGCAGGGGTGGAGGAGGAGTTCTGAGGGTTCTGACTGCCCTTTCGTCAGCCTTTCCTGATGACCAGGCAACTCAGCCCAGCTCATGAGATCCGTAAGGTCCTGCTTATCTTGAAGATAAATGCCTCATATGAAAGTTTAGGCAAGTAGAGCTGGTTTCTATTACTTCCCACCAAAATAATTCCTAATACCATTTGCAAAGGCCTTTTCAAGATATGCCCAGGACAAGCAGTTAAAATGTATTTTCATTCCTGAAAATGCTTAGAAGTCACCTAGGTTTATGTAAAGTGAATGTGTGTGCACGTAATTCATTATAATTTGGTGCACTATAGCTGCAAATAAGAGGCTGGGAATTGCCTCGTGAGAGGTCTCACAGTTTTGAAACTATGCTACTTGCTTTCTTCCAACAACCTTTAGTTGAATTTAAACTGGAGGAGAAAACTGAAGTGGTTTCTCATACCTTTCTGTTACCCTATAGAGCCAAAAGTGATCTTTTGGTCTGATTCTCAGTAATAATAACAATGGCATAATGACAATAGTATACTAATGGTTATTTGTTTTATGGTTTGCAAAATGCTTCAACATCCATTTTGTTATTTTGTTGGTTTTTAAACTCATACTCTCAGACAGAGGTAATGCAGGGTAGTCATTACTATTAGCTCCATTTTCCAGAGGAAGAAATTAAGGAGGTAAGAAGTTAGATGACTTGTCCAGGTCTATGGGAATAGGATATGGTAATGCTGGGACTGAATTCAAACCTTCTGACCTGGAATGCTGTCTTTTCTACAAAATCCTGTGTTGCTAGGAAAAAGGCTTCACAGAGCTACATAGGACTATACGTCTAGAAGGAAACCATAATAGCCAGGCGCATCAAACAAAGGAATCACTTTTCTGTAAAACAAGTAGAAATGCATTGTGTCAGAGCACAGAGAGCAATACTCAGCCTTTCAGAGCCTGCTAGTCCTCACAAAGTCTCCTGAGTGATGCAGAAGTTCATGTGACTATAAGTACTTAGGAGACTGCATGCCATGTCATGAGCTTTGGTAAATGTTTGTCTGAACAAATGAATGAGTAAATGAAAATGAATGAAATGGAAAGATAGAATCCGTTAGAATGTAATCCAAGAATTTTAACCTTAGAGGGATATAGATGAGCTTTGGGGGACCCATGAAACCCCTGAAATTTGAATAAAATTGTGTGAATAAAATTGAATAAAATTATGTACATTTTCTCTATAAATAGGGCACTGGGTTTTAGTAGAGTCCTGAAGACATGGATGAGCCAAAAGATTAAAACATTATTGATGTTAATGAAAGGCAGTGAAGCAAATATGGTAGAAGAAAAGTTTCCCTTTTGTGGCTAAAAAGGCACATTGCTAGTATGTTTTTGGAGCTCAGCCATGTTTGATAAAAGCTGGAGTTAAGAAAGGCTGTTAGGGTCAGGTTTTGTTTATGTTTGTGTTTTGCATACCCAGGAAAAGTAAATGGGAGAATTATTTAGGGTTTATTCCACAGAGAATACCTACGCCTTGGTTTTAGAATCCTGAACCAAATTTTGAAATGAGATAGTAGGATTTTGATTCCACAAGTCTTGATTTTATATTTCTTTTAAAATCAGTTTATAGCCTATTTGGAAGTTTTAGGGCAACCAATCCTAGATGCAGGAGACTAAACCTAATAATATATAGAACCGTCTTTCATCTTTATGTTTAAACATAATCTAAAAATTCCTACTAGACAATGCTCTTCAGGTTGAGTTTCTATATGATGAATTACATCTTGTTGTTATGGTTACTAATGTTCTAAATATAACATTGATGAAAAAAGAGTACCACTTACAAGGCAACATAAAATTGTTATGACAGCAGTAGTTTTAAAAATAAATATATTAATGCTTGTGTTTTTCTCTTTTTTTCTCTAGTAAGTGTTATGAAATCTTCAACACGAGTCAGACTTTCATTTTAACTCACAAATAAAAAATCAAACAGAAACTGAGTGAGCACACTTTGAAAAGGTCTCTCCTTTAAGGGAAGAATGGTTAAATCAATTATGTGTGTGTGCATGTATATACACGTATACATTATGTATACGTACATATGTATACACAAATGCATATAATGTGTATATATAAATATATGTGTATATATAATACATAAACACATGTGCATACATAAATACATATATACATGCATGAGCAAATACATATACAGATATACATACATGTGTATATATATACACGTACGTGCGTATATATGTTAACATGTATATACGTACACTTATAAATATGCACGTATATGTGATATATTAACATTAGAATGCATGTTTTGTATGCATACTTACAGAAAAGTCTGTATTATGATGCACAAAAATATTAACATGATTATCTCTAGGTGGTGGTAGTAGTCACACACACACACAGAGCTAATCTAATTTTTTAAAGTTTTGTTAAGTTCTAATTCACATACCATAAAATTTAACTATTTAAAGTGTTGATTTCAATGAATTTTAGTATATTCACACAGTTGTAAAACCATCACCAGAGTCTAATTGCGGAAACTTTTATCACTTCCAACTGAAACCAAATACTCATTCATGGTTATTCTTCTTTTCTGACTCCCCACATGCAGCCTAGGCCCTGGGAGTCAGAAAAAAAGAAAATTTTCTTTTTGTCTCTGTCAATTTACCTGTTATTTTCTTTTCTTTTTGTCTCTGTGAATTTACCTCTTATGAACACTTCCCATAAATGAAATTATGTAACGTGGTGTTTTGTGTTTGGCTTCTTCTGAGCATGTTTTCAAGGTGCATCATGTTGTAACATGTATTAGTACTTCGTTTCTTTTTATTGCCAAATAATATTCCATTGTTATGAATATAATGCGTTTTGTTTTTCCATGCATCTGTTGATGGACATTTAGGTTGTTTCCACTTTTTGGCTATTATGAATAATGTTGCTATGAATGTTCATTTACAAGTTTTTGTACAGACATACATTTTCATTAATCTTGGGTGTATACTGTATTTAGCATTTTGAGGAACTGCTAGAATGTTTCCCACAGTGGCTTCACCATTTACATTCCCACCATTAATATATGTGTTCCAATTTACCTACATCCTCTTCAAGACTTGCTATTACCTGTCTTTTTAATTTTAACCATCTTAGCAGGTGAAAAGTCTTATCCCCTTATGGTTTTGATTAGCAATTTTCTAATGGCTAATTATATTTAGCATATTTTTTATGATATTTGACCATTATTTATTTATTATCTTATGAAAAATGTCAATTCAAGTCCTTTACCCATTTTAATTGGGTTATTTGTGTTTTAGTGCTGCACTGTAAGACTTCTTTATGTGATCTGGATACAACTCCCTTGTCAGATACAATTTGAAAATATTTTCTACATTCTTGTAGGGTGCCTTTTCAGTTTTTTGATGTTGGCCTTTGAGACACAAAATTTTTAATTTCATTGAAGTCCAATTTGTTTATGTTTTTTCTTTTGCCATTTATACTTTTAGTGTCGTATCAGAAAACTGATGCCTAATTCAGTCACAAAATTTGGTCCTATATTTTATTATGAGATCTTTATAGTTTTAGCTCCTATATTTAGCTATATCTTTATTTTGAGTTAATTTTTGTATATGGTATGAGATAATCATCAAAATTCTTTTCTCTCTTTGTTTTGTTTGCATATAGATATCAGTTATCCTAACTTTATGTGTTAAAAGACTATTTTCCCCATTAAATTGTCTGTCAACCTTATAAAAAGTCAAATGACCATAAATGTGAGGGTTTACATCAGATTTGGGATTATGGTCCATCTGTGTACATATTTATCCTTATGCCAGTACCATGGTCTTGATTACTGTAGCTTTGTAGAATGTTTTGTAATTAAGACGCATGAGTCCTCCAGTATTTGTTCTTCTTTTTCAAGATTAGTTAGACTCTTCTGGCCCCCCTGCATTTTCATATAAATGTTAGACCCCAGTTGTCAACATCTAAAAAAAAAGTTGGGATTTTGAAAGGGATTATACTGACTCTCGATCAGTTTAGGAATTATTCCCATCTTAACAATTGTTATCTTAATTTATGGATGTGGAATATGTTATATCTTTTAATTTATTTAGATCTTTTAAAATTTATTTCAATGTTTTATAGTTCGTGAGTGTTCAAGTCTTGCACTTCTTTTGTTAAATTCGTTCCGGGATATTTTATTCCTTTAGTGCCATTATAAGCAGGATTGTTTCTGAATTTGACTTTAGGATTGTTCATTGCTAGTGTATAGAAATACAATTGAGTTTTGTATATCGATCTTATATCCTGCCACATTGCTGAATTTATTTATTAGTTTTAATCGTTTTTAGTGGATTACTTAGAATTTTCAATATACAAGATCATATTGTCTGCAAATACAGGTAGTTTTACTTCTTCCTTTCCAATTTAAATGTCTTTTAGTCTTTTATTTGCCTGATTGTCCTGGCCAAAATCTCTGCTATAATGCTGCATATAAAGTGATGATAGCAGATATATTTGTCTTGTTTTCAATCTTAGAAGGGAAAAATTCAATCTCTTTGCAATTAAATATGAGGCTAGCTGTGAGTTTTTTGTAGAAGCCTTATTAGCCTGAGGAAATTCCCTTCTATTCCTAATTGGTTGAGTGACAGTTTTAACTAATTATTATGTGTTCTGTTTTTTTCTAAAATAAAAGGAATTCTGTAATATTGAATAATTATTTAGTTTTAAAATAATTTTATAACAATATAATATTTAAAAACATAATGCAAAACTGTATTTATANTCCCTTCTATTCCTAATTGGTTGAGTGACAGTTTTAACTAATTATTATGTGTTCTGTTTTTTTCTAAAATAAAAAGGAATTCTGTAATATTGAATAATTATTTAGTTTTTAAAATAATTTTATAACTATAATATTTAAAAACATAATGCAAAACTGTATTTATACTATATATAGGATTACAATTTTATAATGTTAATTATAATATATTTTAAATAATATTGGAAAAGGACACATAACTCTAATATTGCAGGAAGAACACAGCGATTATTTTTTCACAGTGTCATTAAATGTAGTTTTATTCTTTTTTCTTTCTTTATTTTTCAATTTTCTGTAACAATTACTATCATGGACAAAGGTGTTACCCACCATGATAGCCACAAAAAAGAACAAAAGGCCAGATGAGCATTACCACCCTCCTGGCAAGTGTGGTTGGTTGAGAGGTGAGCAACTGACCCAGCATGACCAGTCAGTGTCCTTCTCTAGTATTGATATGCACACAAAGGAAGAGAAATATTCACTTTTCTCTGAGGTTGTTAAATCTGCAAGTTTGGGATTTGGAGTTGTTGAAAGCCAATTGTCCCTGCTATTAGAGGAATCTTGTCAGCATAGGGAAGAATACAGTCATCGCTGAGGGGAACAAAATAGTTTCAGCATCTAGATCTGAACTTCTGAGTAGAATAACCAGTAAGTCCTCTTTTACTTAGGCTAGTTCTAAGTTTTAAAATTGTTCACTATATATTTTTAGTTGACACCTAATAATTGTACATATTTATGGAATGCAGTGTGATACTTTGATACATGTATACTACTTTGATACATGCATACTGTGTAATGATCAAATCAGGGTAATTAGCATATTTATTACCTCACAACTGTATTTTGTCTTTGTGTTGGTAACATTCAAAATATTATCTTCTAGCTATTTGAAAACAATACAATGAAGTGTTGTTTACCCATAGAGCTACCTAAGGCTAGAACTTATTTCTCCTAGCTTGCTATAATTTTGTATGTTAACCTCTCCCTATCCACCCTTTCTCCTATTCTTCCTAGCCTCTAGTAACCACTATTCTACTCTCCACTTTTATAAGATCAACTTTTTGACCTCCCATATGTGAATGAGAACATGTGTTATTTCTCTTTCTGTGCCTGGCTTATTTCATGTAACATGATGTCCCCCAGGATTATCCACTTTGTCACAAATGACAGGATTTCATTCTTTTTTATGTCTTAATAATATTCCATTGTGTATATATCCCATTCATCTGTTGATAGACATGTAGGTTAATTTCATATCTTGGCTATTGTGAGTAGTGCTGCAGTAAACATGGAAGTGCAGATATCTCTTTGACATAGTGATTTTCTTTTTTTTTTTTTTTTTTTTTTTTTGAGATGGAGTCTCGCTCTGTCGCCCAGGCTGGAGTGCAGTGACCGGATCTTGGCTCACTGCAAGCTCCGCCTCCCAGGTTTATGCCATTCTCCTGCCTCAGCCTCCCGAGTAGCTGGGACTACAGGCGCCCACCACCTCGCCCGGCTAGTTTTTTTGTATTGTTTTTAGTAGAGACGGGGTTTCACGGGGTTAGCCAGGATGGTCTCGATCTCCTGATCTCGTGATCCGCCCCTGTCGGCCTCCCAAAGTGCTGGGATTACAGGCTTGAGCCACCGCGCCCGGCCGTGATTTTCTTTCCTTTAGATAAATACCTGGTAGTTGGATTGCAGGATCATATGGTAGTTGTATGATTAGCTTTTTGAGGAAACTTGATACTGTTTTACATAATGGTTGTACTAATTTACAGTCCTATCAACAGTGTATAAGAAAGAGTCCCCTTTTCTTCACATCTTCTCTAGCGTTTTTTATTTTGTGTCTTTCTGGTAACAAGTATTCTAACTGGGACAAGATGATATCTAATCGTGGTTTTAATATGTATTAGTCTGATGACTAGTGTTGTTGAGCATTTTTCACATACTTCTTGGCCATTTGTCTTCTTTTAAGAAATGTCTATTCAGCTCCTTTGCCCATTTTTTAATTGGATTATTTTCCCTTTTGCCCTTAAATTGTTTGAGTTCCTTGTTTATTCTGGGTGTCAATATTTTATCAGATGAATGGTTCCTGAATATTTTCTCACATTTTTCAAATTGTCTCTTCACTCTATTGATTACATCTTTTGCTGTACAGAGACTTTTTAGTTGGATAAGGTTTCTGTTTGTCTATTTTTGCTTTTGTCCCCTATGCTTTTGAGATCGTAACCATAAAATCTTTTCTCAGATCAACGTTCTGAAGTGTTTCCCTGTATTTTTTTTTCTAGTAGTTTTGTAGCTTTTAGCCATATGTTGAAATCTTTAATCCATTTGGAGTTGATTTTTGTATGTGGTGAGGGATGGGGGTCTAGTTTCATTATTCTGTATGTGGATATCTGGTTTTCCCAGCAACATTTACTGAAGATATTTTTTTCCCCTAATGTATAATCTGGGTGTCTTTGCTGAAAATTATTTGGCTGTAAATATGTGAATTTATATCTGGGTTTTCTGTTCTGTTCCACTGTTCCATGTATCTGTACTTATGCCAGTACCATGCTGTTTGGTTATTATAGCTTTGTAATGTATTTTGAAGTCAGGTAGTGTAATGCCTCCAACTTTGTTCTTTTTGCTCAAGAGTACTTTGGTTATTTGGGGTCTCTGTGGTTCCATACAAATTTTAGGATTGTTTTCTTTATTTCTGTGAAAAATATCATTGTCATTTTGATAGGAATTGCATGGAATCTATAGATCATTTGGGGAGTATGGACATTTTAACAATATTATTTTGCCCCAATCAATGAAAATGGTATGAGTTTCCATTTTGCGTGTATTCTCTTCCATTTCTTTCATCCATGTTTTACAGGTTTTATCATAGAGATCTTTCACCTCTTTGGTTAAATTCACTCCTAGGTATTTTATCTTTCTGTAGCTATTATAAATGAGATTAATTTTTTATTTGTTTTCAAGTAGTTTGTTATTGGTATATAGAAACACTATGGATTTTTGCATGTTGGATTTGTGTCCTGAAACTTTACTGAATTATTCTATCTGTTCTAAGAGTTTTTTTTCCTGGAGTCTTTAGGTTTTACTATATATAAGATTATGTTGTTTGTAAGTAGGTACAATTTGACATTCTTTTCAACTTGGGTGCCTTTTCTTTTTTTTTTCTAATTGCTCTTTCTATAACTTCTAGTTATATGTTGAATAAGAGTGGTGAAAGTGAGCATCCTTGTCTTATTACAGTTTTTTGAGAGAAAGCTTTTAACTTTCCCCATTTAGTATGATGTTGGCTGCAAGTTTGCCATATATGCCCTTTATTGTGTTTAAGTAAATTCCTTCTATACCTAATAACCTGAGAGATTTTATCATGAAGAGATGTTGAATTTTATCAAATGCTTTTTTTCCTGAATTTATTAAGATGATTGTATGACTTTTGTTCTTCTTTCTGTTGATATGTTGTGTCACATTTATTCATTTGCATATGTTGAACCATCTTTGCATCCCTACGATAAAGCCCACTTGAGGGCATAATCTTTTTGGTGTGCATTTGAATTCAATTTGTGGTATTTTGTTGAAGATTCTTGCATCTATATTTGTCAGGGATATTGGCTTGTGATTTTCTTTTTTTACTGTGTCCTTGTCTGGATTAATTGTGTTTTGTATTTAAAAAATAATGCTTATATATGTGTATGTGTTTCAATAAAATAATGCATTTTTTTAATGGGAAGAAAATTATCTTTTACTTTTTTCCTACAATGTCTTTCTTGGATAACTTTGTAAGTGTATAGAACATTTATCTCATTATAAGAAAAAATTAACATAACCTTCAAATTAATAATTTTACGTAATATTTTTGTTTTGAAATACGTTTCCATCATTTATTCACTTGAGAAATATTTCTCATGTATCAAGTACCAATTCCAAAATCAAGGTTACCATGAGGTCAAATCAATGGCCTTTTTGTTTGTTTTTCTGCTCTTGTACACTTTGATTACACTCATTGATTATATGTTAGGTACTGGTTAATATAACCCACAAGGGACTTTATCCTTCTCTCTCTTAACCAAATCCCACCTTTGTTAGTTTCAGGTGTCTCTATAAGTTAAGGGGAGTCTGATACCCTCACTATACCCAAGTAGGAAATTTTGACAGGTTACAACCAAACCTGGTAATTCTAAAGATCAACTTAGAAATAAGTAAGTGGGGGGGGCGGAGCAAGATGGCCGAATAGGAACAGCTCCAGTCTCCAACTCCCAGCGCGAGCGACACAGAAGACCGGTGATTTCTGCATTTTCAACTGAGGTACTGGGGTCATCTCACTAGGGAGTGCCGGACAATCGGTGCTGGTCAGCTGCTGCAGCCTGACCAGCGAGAGCTGAAGCAGGGCGAGGCATCGCCTCACCTGGAAGCGCAAGGGGGAAGGGGATCCGTTTTCCTAGCCAGGGGAACTGAGACACACAACACCTGGAAAATCGGGTAACTCCCACCCCAATACTGCGCTGTAAGCATACAGGCACCCCAGGAGAATATATCCCAATCCTGGCCGGGAGGGTCCCACGCCCACGAAGCCTCCCTCACTGCTAACACAGCAGTCT
>NW_016803481.1:4335-16955 GCF_001698545.2 Rhinopithecus bieti | reverse complement strand
TTTTGAGACGGAGTCTTGCTATGTCGCCCAGGCTGGAGTGCAGTGGCCGGATCTCAGCTCACTGCAAGCTCCGCCTCCCGGGTTTAGGCCATTCTCCTGCCTCAGCCTCCCGAGTAGCTGGGACTACAAGCGCCCGCCACCTCGCCCGGCTAGTTTTTTGTATTTTTTAGTAGAGACAGGGTTTCACTGTGTTAGCCAGGATGGTCTCGATCTCCTGATCTCGTGATCCGCCCGTCTCGGCCTCCCAAAGTGCTGGGATTACAGGCTTGAGCCACCGCGCCCGGCCTACTGTAGCAACTCTTTTGCAACCATGAGGGGATGAGCCTGAAGATAAAAGCCAATATGCTAATAATGCCAGAGTAGAAATATGGAATACACCTAGTTCTCAATACAGGTCTCCCATCACAGAACTGATCAACCCTGGAATTGCCTACCTCTACACTTCTCATTCTAGAAAATGTTAAGTATTTATATCACAAAAGTTCGTGTACATGTGTGCAAGGGTGTACTGCTGCCCACCACCATATCTATTATGATGTAGAACTGTGTTTGCTTAGAGAACGAGGCATATTTTTAAAATTTTGCATAAAAGCACAAAACTGGCTAGTGGAAACTGGGCTTTTAGTTGAATATTCTCTTTTTTGTGATGAAACCATCCTCATTTGGTACAGCACTCGTCACATTTTCTTGTAGTTCTGTGTGACTTGTATGCCAATTGCTAGTGAATTCCATAATGAGCAGGAACAATGACTTATGAATCAATCCAACCTATATGACTGACACATAAGCAGATTGCAATAAATGCTTAATGACCAAGGAGTATGAAAATTCTTATAGTATCCAATTAGTGCCATCACATGCTATGCTTACAAGATGTCAAATATCTGGATACTTTGGAAAACGTGGATGAATGGCTGAATATTTGTAATGTTAATCTGGATGTTTTGGCATCAAATAATGTACCCCAACGTTAGCCTGCAAAAATCAGAGACCGTCATTCTTTTATTCTCAGATGTGGTTAGATGCTGAACTGTCACACAAATGAATGATGGCTATTTAACACACTGTCATCCTAACTCTGGGGGAAATTCCTTCAGGGGGGCACGAGACAGCCAAGATTCCTTTGAGAAATTTCCCCTCCTTCCAGATGTTAAGTATATGACAGGATATGTTCTAGTGTGTTTTTGAGAGCATAGAGTGTATAGAAAATTTTTAAAAAGGAAATTGGCAACTAACATCAAAGTTCCTTCACAGGATCAGAGGCATCTGACAGAAGTTTAGATGTCAGAATAATTGCTGACTTTTTTTTTCTTCTGTTACCCTTCAAGCATTTCTTCTCCATATCCCTATTCTCCGATTGGCCCATAATCTGAAGCATCAAGAGAGTTAATCAAAGAATCTTAAAAGAGAATGGAAACATTCTCTCATTCTTAATTGGCTTATCATACTTTCCCTGCCCTAAGGGTGTTTTGATTTAAAATTTAGTTTAGGCATATTTTAAGATATAAAATCACTTTTATCATATTATGTATGAATAGTTTTAAATTTATAAGATTGTCATATTACTTTTCCTTTTGAGTTTCAAATTCTATTTTGAGAACTTATATTCAAGCTTTTAAAAACATTTTAGAGTTGAAAACATGAAGTAGTAAAGGATGTTGTCAGTAAGAGAGCATTTTCTGTTGCAAGTGATACCCCACAATTTGAAGATTGACTTAAGGAAAGAGGACTCATAGACGTGCGTTAATACCAGAATAGGGCTGGCTTCAGTTACAGCTCCATCCTGGGCTCAAGCCCTCTTTCATTTGTTGTAAGATGAAAGTCAAGCACCTCTCTCTCCTTCCATAAACAGTCAAGAAAAGAGGCTGAGAGCATCTCCACTCCTTGAATCCTTCTTTTATACCCTGGAGAGGGTGATGGGCTAATTTCAGTGACCCCCTTTGCCAATCCTGTCTAGCACCTGGCCTTGGAATGTGGGGCACCTGCATCTAATTTTATTCTTGGCTTTTGAGGCCTTGGCCAGAACCAAGATCAGCATCCTGTTAACATATACTTACATATGTACACACACATAGAGAAGAAAGCACACAAATGTGACAGGGCCAAGTTTTATATATCACGTTGTGTTCTTTCTATTTCACTTAATATTACACTGTATGCATTTTCATATTACTGCATGTTCACATAAAAATGAATCTTTGTAACTGCGTAGTATTTTATCATATGACTTTACCATAATTTATTCAACTAAGTCTCTAACATTGGACAATTAGATTATTTTCAATAGTTACTGGGGTAAACATTTTATATTCAATCTTTGATGGATTTCTAAAGTCCCAGAACAGGAATTATTGGATCAAAGGATGTGGACATTTGTTGAGGGAATTTGTGCTAGTTTTCTATGGCTGCCATAACAAATTATGAATGATTTAGTGACTCAAAACCACACTCTTTTTTTATTTAGCAGTTCTGTAGGTTAGGCATCTAGTAGGTTTGGCTGGTTTCTCTGCCTGAAGCCTCACAAGACCAAAATTAAGGTGTCAGCAGGGCTGGATCCCCTTCTGGGGACTCTAGAGGAGAACCTGTTTCCAGACTCCTTCATGTTGTCAACAAAATTTAGTTCCCTGCACCTGTAGGACAAGGTCCCTGTTTCCCTGCTGACTATCAGCTGGGGCCTCCCTTAACTGCTAGAGCCCACTTTCTGCACTTGCAGGGAGCCCACCATAGCCCAGGACTAGAAACAGGGTTGAATCATTCCGAAGCAGACACATGTCTCTGCCTCCCTCTTCTGCTCTTAAGGGTTCAAGTGATTACATTGGTCTCATCTGATAGCACAGGATAATGTCCCTATTGTAAGGCCAGCTGATTAACAGCTTTAATCGCATCTGCAAAGTCCCTTTTGTCTTGGTAAGGATCAAAAGCCATGGTGGCCAAAATCCCACCTACCACATACAATAGATACTGCCTTTCAGAATGTCTTGTATCAGTGTATACTGCCTCCAGCATTGTATGAAAATTTCCATTTTCTCACATTCTCCTCAAGTGCAGGCCTTATTATTTAAGCAATGAAAAAATTACAATAACAAACTTCACATTTGATAGGTAAAAAGGCATTTCAATGTTGCTTGAGTTTGTTCCCTAGGTTGCATGCTTCTCTGGAAAAATTAGAATACCTTGTAGCACTAGGTTTACATTGCCACATGGCGACAATGTTATGGAACAGATTAAAGGCTGCCTTGTGTATACAAGGCATAAGTTTTCTACTTTGTCACAGTCTCCAGCATTCCCTGTTGTCTCTGATAAAACGTGTGAATCTATTGCCTATTGGTCAATCTGGTTGAATGTACAATTAATTGATACTCTGACAGAAAATTACAAAGGGTCACATTGACCTGGATACTGGGTGACTTTTTATCCAGGATACTTGGTGGCTTTTTAATCCATTTGGATTTAAAATCCAATGAAGATGCATTTTAAACAACATTTTATAAAATGGCCAATGAACGCATAGTCGTGCAGACATCCATAGACAGTAGGCCATGTGACAGGAGTCCAATGTGCTTGTTTCTCTGCTGCCCAGCATGGCATGGAGCAGGAGCAGCTCTGAACTAGAGTAGCCAGAGCAGATGTCCAGCAGCTGAATCAATCAGGAAGTGATCACAATTGACAGTAAGAAGTAGGGCAACTATTTTCACCAATATGCTGGCATTTGTTTTGACACAAACCCCAAAAACCCCGTCTTTTTTTTTTTTTTTTTTTTGCATCCTGTACCAAATATGCCATAATGTACTTCACAGATGATCTCCCACTTTAAAAAAATGATGCCAGATTCAGGTTCCTTTCAAAACAAAGGATGTGAGAACCAAAAAATTTAAACTGCCGGATGACTGCTGAAGGGAGAAAAGAGAAACATATTGAGAAGCCAAAACACAGCAGGGCTTGTTGATGGACTGTCATAAACTTCATAAAATAAATACATGCATCGAAGCAAAGTCCCATATTTTATACATATGGTTCATTTCATGAAGAAATTTGCAATAGTATCTTGACACTCAGACCAGGAAACTGAATTTTATCTACACATGTAGTTAGGGAAGCATTTGGCTCCAATGGCTTGGATTAGGTAACACAAAGGCTGTGAATGCAAAGCCTTTGTTTTGCTTTGTTTGTATGGATGAAGTGAATGGAAAATATGGCCAAAGATGTTATGACATAAAGATGTTATGTCAAAGTCTGCTGATAAATGGTTTGAAATATCAGCCCAAGGTTTTCAGCATGACAATTCTATATGAATACATTGTTGGTTTCTTTTTAGCAAACCACAGTTTGTATTATCGTAATGAATTCATGCATAGATAGCATTTGTTTGACTCATTAATTTGACTGTACTTACAGGAAAAAAGTAATAGAAAAGTGCATGCAACAGCAGCTACTCTTGTGGGGTTGAGTAATGACTGGAGGGGGCCAGGGCAGGCTTTTGGAATAATGGTTTATTTCCACAGCTGAGTGCTAGTTACACATATATGTTCTGTTTGTGAAACAGTGCACTTATGACATATATATATTTTCCTTAATTTATATTGCAATAAAATAAAATACATGTTAAAAAAAGAAGGGTGCATGGCAGTGGTGGGGAAAATTTTTAGGTACTGCAAAATCTTCAAAATTGCAGTTTGTTAGAGGTTGTTAGTACCAGAGATTACAAAATCGTTGTCTGTGTGAACCAGGTTTAAACCCACAGATGTGTTTAGATGACAAGTTTAAACAAAAATTAAATTAGTTGTGAACCTCTAAATTAGTTGTGAACCTCTAAATTGGGGGAATTTATATTATAATACAGATTGCATGCTTCTTTTGAAAATTTGGTATTATCTTCTATCACTGGACTTACATTGCCACATGACAACAATCTCGTGGAACAAAGTAAAGGCTGCCTTCTTTGCGCAAGGCATGAGTTTTCCACTTTGCCTCAATCTCCAGTATTCTCTGTTGTCTCTCTGACAAAATTTTGACCTCTATTTCCTATCAGTAAATCTGGTTGAATGTGTAATTACTGATATTCTGACAGACAGAAAATTACAGTAGGTCACATTGACCTGGATACTAACTTTGTAGACATGCAATGAGGTTTTGGCTTACAAAGAACCCAGTGAAGTATCGATTTGGTCATTAGTTAACTGCATCAAGTTACACAGCATCAATGGAGAATTTTGAGTCTCGAGAGCTGTCAAATTTGCACTTTGTAGACACAGACAAGGCTGTCATCACAATGCACCATCTGAAGACTTCTAGGTGCTACTTTTGAGTTAAAGTCAGAGGAATGAATTACAAATGAACCCAACACATATGCTGGAACAACCATAAGAAAAGAGTTAATATGTCCGCTCTCAGGTTGCAGCTGTAGTTGTTTTATTAATCACATCTCCAGTCTCTGGGATGCAACCCTCACTTACAAATGAAGTGAGGCAAGACTTGGAATTGCTGAGCTTTGTGCTGGAACAGCCAAGAGCTGCCTACCCACACAGATCCCTTCAGAGGTGGCAAATTGAATTGGGATGACTGCAGAAAGAAAGGCTTGGAAACAGCTGCAGACCTTTGCCTTCAGAATCAGAGAATCCAGAGACACAACCAGAAACTGCACGGGGGCCCTGGTTTTTGGCAATACCAGAGGCAATGATAACTCTGGGGGATGCAAGCATGACAGCACATGTGTGCTGGTTCTGGCAACAATTGTTTCCCAAACAATGTTTCTAGCTGATGTGTGAACAGAACCCAGCCAGCTGTCCCATTTACAAAGAGGATGGATGTTAAGAATTGAGCAGATGCCTATGGATATGACTGGAAAAGTGCTCAAGTCCCAGGAGTCCCAGAATTTGCCTTAATTTGGTAGATATTTCAGAGCTGGTGACATTTTCAAAAGGCCGTCCACATGGCATCGATTTTCCTGTCCCATCTTGGTTTTAAAATAGTGTGGATTTTATACATGTTTTATACTTATTTGGACCCAGCTACATTTTAAATTCTAAATGGGGCCTTCTCTAAATGGTTCTAGAGTGTGAAAAATGACAGTGCCCTGCGATAAGCCAGGCAGAATTCCAGCTCATCTTCTGTGCATGTTGTCTGAGAGTCATTACTGAAAGGGACAGAAGACAGAGGCTTTATATCAATAAAACTCTAATATCTGAAGAGTCTGATTAGCAGAGTGTGGACACTTGACATGTCTTAAGTTATCTAGACACCAGTACACTGAGAATCAAGTCACTTGCCCCTGGTCACAACAATTAACAGCAGGAATGGGACTCTAGACCCTTAAATCTCTCATTAAATAGGGCTCCCTTTTGCAAAGTAAAGAATTCAAACAATAATTCTAAATGGGAACCTCAAACCTCTCATTAAATTTGGCTCCCTTTTGAAAAGTAAAAATTCAAACAATAATCTAAATAATTTGGGCAAAAGACCATTTTGAGTGTGTCAACAAGATGACAATATTTCTATTAAAAGTAAAGATTTTTATCTATCAAAATACAAATGTTTCCAAATATGTACGTCTTTGATGTCAAGTATGTATGACAGTGATTGGTTTCTTTCTTTCTGTTTTCATGTCTGGGTTAAGTATCCTTTCTTTGCATTAACCCAGCACCAAAACCATCCTACCAAGGCCTCTTATAATAGCGCTTCGTGCCCCATATTAAAATGTTCTGTTTATTTTCATACACCCACCAAATTGCAAGCACTGCAATTGTAGCAGTGGCTGGAGCTAGGTTGCAGCTGTTCAGAATAACCAACTGTTAGGTTTTCGGAAATTTTGCAACCTGGTTCATGACAAGTTGGCAGCATGAAATCAGCCATAGTGGAAGTATTTACACTACAGAAATAAACAAATTGTATGAATCAGGCCTGCTTTCACTCCTGCAGAGCCAGTTTTCAACATTTACCAGCATATCGTCAGGGACCTTACTTGTCTGGCTCATTATATCCTCAGTTGTCCTGGTACATAGCAGATGCTCAGTAAATATTTGTTTGGGGAATTAATGATGCTTTCGTCACTGGGTGAATGAATGAAGGTGTCCCTCAGTTTTCCAGTCGACTTCCTAGAATTAATTAGTAGCTAGAAGGGACACTACATGGGACTCTCTGAGCAAAGACAATAGCTCCTAGGAGAAAGTGAAAGTCTTTGACCCTTAGAGGCAAATGGATTTGAATCCCAACTGATACCTGGATTACAGCTCTGCAATTAGTAGCTATGAACTGTAGGCAAGTTATCTTCCCTCTCTGACTCTCTCAGCTTTGTATTAAAAGGCATAATGATACAATTGGTGGTGTTATAATGGCAGTTAAAGACACTGTTTTATAAGGCACAGGCCACAGACACATAGCCTCTGTGCTAAGTCACCTTCTTGGACTCACATCTGAAGTACTATAAACATTTTCCTTCAGGGCCCAGACATTTCTTATCACACATTCAGCTTTCATATATTCAAAGCACCTATTATTATCCAAAATTATTTTTTAGCTATTCATTGTCTTTTTGCCAAGAAAGCAAGTTTCAGAGACCAGGCAGGTCTTACCTGTCTGGTTTGCTGCTTTATCTCCAGTGACCTGAACAGTTCCTAACACTCAAGTTACCCCTCCACAAATATTTCTCATATGAGTAAATGAATAAACAAATACTCAAATAAAGGATATTTTCATTTATTAGGTGACTCTCTACAGCAGGAGTCAGAAACTATGGCCATGGTCCAAATCTAGCTCAACACCTACTTTTGAAAATAAAATTTTATAGGAACACAGCTATGCTTATTCATTTATGAATTGCTAGGGTAGTTTTTATAGTAAAACAACAGAGTTGAATAAGTGCAACAGAAGCCCACGGCCTGCAAAGCTGGAAATACTTACCACTTGGCCCCTTACAGAAAAGGTTTGCTGACCCCTGATCTATTAGATCATCTCTGAAAGGCATTAATTTATAACTCAGAAAAGGGAGGAATTTTATCAGCTTCACTAAATAAATTGGTAGTGACGGGGAGGGGAAATGGGTCTCAAGCAACTACAGTATAACATCCTAAGACTGAAGAAGAAGACAAAGAAGGCATCAACCATCCCTCTCACCAGTCAAAACATCTTCTGAGCTCTCCCTGTTTCAACATACCTCAATGCAGATCTCTTCTCTGAATCTGTACAATGATTATATTTTTCCATAGGATTTTGACAGTGGCACCAACGTAAAGTATGTGGAACTTCCAAAAGAGAGGAAGTTTGAGATGGCAGCAGCATTACAGCAACTTGCCCAGCAGAGCTCCAAACTCTCATCGTGGTAGCAGTATCTAATTATTGCACTAAACTTTGAGAAACTTGATATTAGGCAAATATACTCCATCTGCATTTTATGACAGCACATACAATTTTATTAAAATTTAAAATCTGTTTTATATGGAAAAAATCTTTCTTTTACAATAATTAGAATTAACCAAAGATGCAGTATAACAGAGCCTTACAGCTTAATTCAAAGCAAATGTTGGAGCAGATTGATGTGCTCTTTTAGATAAAGAAAGAATTCTGTCCTCTGTGTGTGTATGCAACAGAAGGCAATGTTTTCTGTTGCATGTTCTTTGGGATCAGTAGGAGGGCTATAGCGTTTGTAGGGGTACTGGATTGGTGATCGTGGTAATTCCACTTTCCAAGGCAGCAAACTATGGTGTTTAACACAGTGGGAGAGTAAGACTTTGAGTCAAACTGGCATGGGTTTGAGTCCAAGGTCTACAACTCCCTAAACGTGTGCAAGTAGGCAGATCATACATTCATTTTCATCTGTAAAATGACATATCTATAGTGTCAGTCAGGAAAACCATAACTCCCAAATTCAAGGATGCTGCCTGGTGTAGGAAAAATTATCCCCACAGCAGTGTATATCACTTCTGCCTATATCCTATAGAGCAGAGGTCAGTTATACGGCCTGATCTAACTTCAAAACAGGCTGGTGATCTCGAAGGAAAAGGAGATGCCCAGGAGGTGTCCAGGAGAAGAAGGTGGTTGGGTGACCCAGAGCATCTCTGACACAGGATATACTTAATGTCATAGGGTTTCCAGAGGATTCATCCAGTTAGTGTCTGTGAAGTGCTTGGCAGAGTGGCTGGTCTATGGCCTATGGTAAAGCCTTTATGAGTGGTAGTCAGCTGATGCTCCATTTACGAAAATGAGGAAGGCTAGTTTACAGGTGTTTACTAATAGAGGTGGCAGGTGATTGGCTCATGACTCCTTACCTGGGAAAAAAGTGGGAGCTTCCAGGAACCTAGCAGGTTATCCACCTGCAGAAACAGATGCTTCCATTTCATTTCTCTCTTTCTCTGTCTCTTTCTCTGAGCAACAAACACTACTATTGGAAAATTCTTGCTTGATACAATCCTTTGTGCTACCTTTCAAATTTGTTTGCAGCCACAGGAAAGATACAGACAGCAACTGCTAGGTTTTGTTTTGTTTTGTTTTGTTTTGAGATAGAGTCTGGCTCTGTTGCCCAGGCTAGAGTTGCAGTGGTGCGATCTCAGCTCACTTCAACCTCTGCCTCCCAGACCCATCCTCCCACCTCAGCCTCCTGAGTAGCTGGGACTATAGGCACACGCCACCACACCAGGCTAATTTTTGTCTTTTTTGTAGAGATGAGGTTTTACCATGTTGCCCAAGCTGAGCTCAAACTACTGAGCTCAAGCGATCCTCCTGTCTCGGCCTCCCAGAGAGCTGGGTGTATTACAGGTGGGAGTCACCAGAACCAGTCAATTGCTATTTTACTAAAGTCACTAAATTGATCAAATAACAAGAGACTCGGTCGTTGTGACAATTGCAGCTCTTGCCTACACCTGTTGAATGATCGTAAGGCATTCGGGAAACTTTGGTTGGATTGGTACCTCTGCCTTTGTGAAAAGGCAGGTCTGTGACTTCAGATTCAAATCTCAGTGCCCCCATTTGCAACTGGGCCACCTGAGGAAATTTAATCCTAACATTTCCTTGCTTTGTTTTCTCTATATTCAAAACAAAGATAATTTTACTCATCTCATAAGGTTATTGTGACAGAAAATGAGCTAATGGAATAGAGTAAGGACTCAATGCAGTAGAGCTGTTATTATTGTTGATCATTGAAAATCATAGTAATGATGGTTTTACTTTTAAATACCAGCTAATCAAAATTTATGAGTTTTTTTTTTTTTAATTTCCTAGTTGATTTAGTGTCAGCTGGACTTCGTGTTGGCCTTACATACCAGCAGGGTGGGATGGACTGATTAATAACACTCATAATTCATCTAGAAAGTAAAACATCTGCTTCCTATTTTAGCACAAGCAGAATGCATTCCATCAACTGTGGCTCTATGATTATTTACTTTGACTCATTCAGAAATTAGAATCACACGTTAATTTTTCTGGGCCAGCTAACTCATCTAAAGAAATCATTTCTTGTGATTCTAGAAGTTTGCTACCGAAATTTGTTCAGTACCTGGAAGGTCAATGGCAGTCTCGGCTGCAGATATGAATCTTTGCAAAAGAACAAGCCATGCCCTGAAGCATCTTCTCCATTCTGTTCTACTCTTAAGAAGCAGAGAAACGTGGAAGAAATGCTTAGAGAAAGGCAATTACCTCTTGGACCTCCTGGATAGAGTAATTGCCCTTTGATACTAGGAAAAGTCCTTCCGACCCCAACTTGGTTTTACCTACAAGAATTTCAGAAAGTAAAATATCACATGTTTTCACTTATAAGTGGAAGCTAAATAATGTTTACCTGTAGATATAGAGTGTGGAATAATAGACATCGAGAGGGTAGGAGAGTGGGAGTGGGAAGAGAGATCAGAAATTGCTTAATGGCTACAATGTCCATTATTCAAGTGATGATTCTACTAATACCAGACTTTAACACTGTGCAATATATCCATGTAACAAACTGTACTTGTATGCCTTAATACAAATACAAATAAATACATAGATAGTTAAAATTCATTTATGCGCTCATTTACTCAAAATTACTTACTGGCCAGAGGCAGTGGCTCGCGCCTGTAATCCCAGCACTCTGGGAGGCCGAGGTGGGCAGATCACAAGGTCAGAAGATCGAGACCATCCTGGCTAATACAGTGAAACCCTGTCTCTACTAAAAAATACAAAAAATTAGCCGGGTGTGGTGGCGGGCGCCTGTCGTCCCAGCTACTGGGGAGGCTGAGGCAGGAGAATGGGGTGAACCCAGGAGGCAGAGCTTGCAGTGAGCCGAGATTGCGCCACTGCACTCCAGTCTGGGTGACAGGGTGACACTCCTCAGAAAAAAAAAAAAAAAAAAAAAATTGCCCACCTACTATGTGTACACAGTGAAAAACAAAGATACTGTCCGCTTCCCACTTGGGGCTTAGAGTGTCGTGTGGAATTGTAACTGAGCAATTGCACTGTAATAAGTATTACAGAGAAGTAGTATAGGGTCCTGTGTGAGTGCAGATCTGGGAAACCTGACCTATGCTGGGGATGGGTAAGGGAAGGCCAGGTCACCATATACAACATACTGCACAACTATAAGGGGCACCATTCATGAAGAGGACACTGAATATGTGTGTTAATTACAATAATTTTCCGCAGGTGAAATTAAAATGCCTCAAGGAAAAGGTACATCTTCTTTGTTTTTTTTTTTAAACTTTTAAGTTCAGGGGTACATGTGCAGATTTGTTACATAGGTAAACTTATGTCATGGGGGTTTGCTGTACAGATTATTTTGTCACTCGGGTACTAAACCTAGTACCCATTTAGTTATTTTTCCTGATCCTCTCCCTCTTCCCACCCTCCACCCTCCAATAGGCTCCAGTGTGTGTTGTTCCCCTCTATGTATCCATGAGTTCTCATCATTTAGCTCCCACTTATAGGTGAGAACATGCAGTATTTGGTTTTCTCTTCCTGCGTTAGTTTGCTAAGGATAATGGCCTCCAGGTTCATCCACGTTCCTGCAAAACACATGATCTCATGATCTCATTCTTTTTTTATGGCTACACAGTATTCCATGGTGTCTATGTACCACATTTTCATTATCCAGTCTATCGCTGATGGGCATTTAGGTTGATTCCATGTCTTTACTATTGTGAATAGTACTTCAGTGAACATATGCATGCCTATGTCTTTATAACAGAATTATTTACATTCCTTTGGGTATATACCCAGTAATGGAATTGCTGTGTCAAATGATAGTTCTGTCTTTAGGTATTTGAGGAATTGCCACATTGTCTTCCACAATGGTTGAACTAATTGACACTCCCACCAACAGTGCATAAGCATTCTTGTTTTTCTACAATCTCACCAGCCTCTTTTATTTTTTGACTTTTTAATAATAGCCATTCTGACTGCTATGATATGGTATCTCATTGTGGTTTTGATTTGCATTTCTCCAATAATCAGTGATGTTGAGCTATATATATATATATATATATATATATACACACACACACACACACACACACGCGTATGCGCATTGGCTGCATGTATATTTTATTCTGAAAAGTGTCTGTTCATGTCCTTTGCCATCTTTTTAATGGGGTTGTTTGTTTATTTCTCATTCAAGGAAACAAGGTCAGGAAAGATAGATACCTTTTTTTTTTTTTTTTTTTTTT
>NW_016803481.1:0-4177 GCF_001698545.2 Rhinopithecus bieti | reverse complement strand
TATATATATATATATATATATATATATACACACACACACACACACACACACGCGTATGCGCATTGGCTGCATGTATATTTTATTCTGAAAAGTGTCTGTTCATGTCCTTTGCCATCTTTTAATGGGGTTGTTTGTTTATTTCTCATTCAAGGAAACAAGGTCAGGAAAGATAGATACCTTTTTTTTTTTTTTTTTTTTTTGAGATGGAGTCTCGCTCTGTCGCCCAGGCTGGAGTGCAGTGGCCGGATCTCAGCTCACTGCAAGCTCCGCCTCCTGGGTTTACACCATTCTCCTGCCTCAGCCTCCCGAGTAGCTGGGACTACAGGCGCCCGCCACCTCGCCTGGCTAATTTTTTTGTATTTTTTAGTAGAGACAGGGTTTCACCGTGTTAGCCAGGATGGTCTCGATCTCCTGACCTCGTGATCCGCCCGTCTCGGCCTCCCAAAGTGCTGGGATTACAGGCTTGAGCCAGATAGATACCTTTTAAAAAGATAGATAGGAGAACTTGCTTTACCAGAAACCAAGGCTTATGATAGTTATATAATAGTTACAGTGTGGTATTGGCACCAGCATAGACTAATTGTCCAATAGGATAGCATAGATTGCAGAAAGAAACCCACTCATATGTGGAAATGTAATATATGACCAAAAAACTCTCATACACTGCTGGAGAAGATGTAATAGTTCATCTTTCAGTTACAAAAAAAGAAAGGAGTTTCTGTGGTATTAGCAATATTTTATTTCTTGATCTGGATGGTGGTGTGGTTACACAGGTGTTTGCTTTGTGTATAATATTTCACCTTAGGCAAGTTTAAGAAAAGGAATAAGAATGTAATATTCTCCCCAACTACTTTTTTTTATAACAAATATTTTATAATTCTGTTGCTTTTTTCTCTTGAAATAAAATTCATAGATAACTTATTTATCTGCATAATATTAAACAGTAAAAAATTAAAATGCTTTAACTACAAGGTGAAAAAGAAACACATTTAATTTATTATGAAACACATATTTTAATATGTAAAATCCTCAGTCCTATTTTCACTTGAAGACATAAGGGAATAGTCAGATGCTCATCCCTGTATACCGTATCACCATGAAGATGACAGGAAGTTGTATTTGTGACTTGAATACCATGAGCAATTGCTGAAGATTGATTTTTCTAAAATGGTGAACAGTTCTTGGTAATGTTCCAGTGAAATTGAGAAAGCAAAACAAACAACAAAACAAACAAAAAAAACTTTCCATCAATCTGCATAGTAGTTGCATTGCCAGAAAGTTGCCCTAAATCAAAACTGTCAAAATAATCTTTAAATTTATGTGAAACCAAAGATTTTATGCAAAGATCATTATAAATAGGTTTCTTAGCTACAGGACTGTCTTTTGGGACAATAGAAACTCATGCAAATCTTGAGACATTTTTTCCTCAAGCTGAACTGTTAAAATTGTCAAGATCTGGCATTCCCAGTCTCCTTAAAGGCAAGCAGTGCCCTCAATCACTGTGTAACCAAAACAACTCCTCTCCAAATTTTCTAAATACTCCTTAAAAAGTTTCATTGTCTCTTCAGAATTACTAGCCCTAACCTTTGATGTTATGATAGTGTCAGAGGAATTGGAGTTGCTATAGAATTGGATTTCTAAGTTTCTCTATATGGCTTTGATTAATTTCATTTCTTAAAAATTTCATTAGACAAAAGCAAAATACACTCAGATGTGCTATGAAGGAAGTGACCACCTGAAGCTTTATCTGGTGGCCTTAGAATTAACTTAGAAAACTCAAACAATTCTTATTATACATTTCAATCTTTTTGATGTAATAAAGACAGGTGAATGGGAGGTGTGAATAATGCTGAATGGTAGGCAAAGACAAAGCTGTTTGTTTAGGCACTGTCTTAGTCCATTTGTGTTGCTATAAAGCAATACCTAAGGCTGGATAATTATAAAGAAAATAGATTTATTTGGCTCTCAGTTCTGCAGGCTGTACAAGGAGTGTAGTGCCCACATTTCCTTCTGATGAAGGCCTCAGAAAGTTTTCACTCATGGCAGAAAGCAAAGTGGTGCTCACATATGTAGATCACATGACCATAGAAGAGGGAAGATACAGAGGAGGAGATGCCAGGCTCTTTTCAATGAGCAGTTCTTGTGAAAACTAAGAGTGAGAACTTAATCCCACAAGAATGACACCAATCTATTCATGAGGGATCCACCCCCAAGACCCAAACACCTCCCTCCAGGCCTCGCCTCCAACACTGGGGTTCCCATTTCAACAAGATAACTGGAAGGAACAGATATCTAAACTATATCAGTCATTCAAAGAAATGACACAGCCCACCCACAGCAAATGCCTAGTTTTACATTCTTGTCCAAGTCCCTACATTTTTCTGGAAGCAGCACTTTTTTGGATCAACCAGCATCCAACTGCTAGTGTACAGAAGGTCCCACCTCCACAGGACTCCTGAAGGTTTATAATGGGAGGAGATGGGTGAAGCAGTTGCTTTTGGTCTGGCCAGCAGCCTCCAAGTCTACTTTTCACCTTGATCATGAGAAATGTTACCAGTACTTATCAGTGTTGAATTACCTGGAAATTGTGTTATTTATTTCTCAGACATTTTGAGTTGGAATTTTCCCTCAGATTATGATAAACAGTAGTTAGAAACATGCTTGATTTGAGGGAGAGTAGGTCCTGTGAGGTTTTTGTATTTGGTGCAGGAGTCAGGGGATATGAGGGATAGAGATGGGAAGGCAAATCGAGCTATTTTTATTGACTATTTTTTAGCAACCTTTGCATCTATTTATGCGACCTTTGTGCGTGTTTTTGATTTGTTTTGTCCAAGCTTTTGCTCTTAGATTGTAAGTACTGGGAAGAAATTTTGCATTTTCTTCCTTCGGACAGAATGAAGGCCTATCCTGAGAAGTTCTATTACATATATGTAATTTTAAAAAATGTTACCTTTACCAAATGTTTCCTGAAATCTCTCAAATCTTATACACATTGCAACTCTATCTCACATCATCAGTTCCCTGAGCGCAGTGTCCATTTCATCTCCATAGCCCCCTTTCTAGCTGGATATAATCTGCTGAATATATAAAGGAATGAACACATTTACTTTCAGGTATTGCAAAGACATTATATTTGGCAATTTAAAAACAAAAGATACTTTCTGAGATTGCCACCTAAGAGACAACTGAAAACAGAAATTTACATTTTTTTATTCCTTTACAGTCATTAGATTAAAGAATAATATCATTCTTACATTCCATATTTTTTTCATGAGCATCTATTAGGCAAATGTACTGTACTAGGCCTTGAGAATATGAGATGAAAAAGATGTAGCTCTTGTTCTTCTCATGGAACCTATAGTCTAGTGAATATTTGTTGTAGGATTTAATAAACTATCCTTATATTTCCTTTATAATAACAATTCAGGAAATGGATAACCAAGTAGACTTACACCTATGTTATTGATCTACATGCTGAGTCTTTTGAGATAACCTTCTTTAAGAACTTGGAGGAAGTAGGTCTACAACTATTTCCTGAGTGTGGCTTTTAATCTGTCTCATCCCCAGGTTCAGGTCTCCCACAGGTCTCACCCCACTTTAGTTTTACACTTGCTGACTTGAAAAGTTACATGTTGGGCGGAGCAAGATGGCCGAATAGGAACAGCTCCGGTCTCCAACTCCCGGCGCGAGCTACACAGAAGACCAGTGATTTCTGCATTTTCAACTGAGGTACTGGGGTCATCTCACTGGGGAGTGCCGGACAATCGGTGCTGGTCAGCTGCTGCAGCCCGACCAGCGAGAGCTGAAGCAGGGCGAGGCATCGCCTCACCTGGGAAGCGCAAGGGGAAGGGAATCCCTTTTCCTAGCCAGGCGAACTGAGACACACAACACCTGGAAAATCGGGTAATTCCCACCTCAATACTGTGCTTTAAGCAAACGGGCACACCAGGAGATTATACCCACACCTGGCCGGGAGGGTCCCCCGGCCAGGGAGCCTCCCTCATTGCTAGCACAGCAGTCTGCACTCTAACCGCAGGGCAGCAGCGAGATTGGGGAGGGGCCCCCGCCATTGCTGAGGCTTAAGTAGGTAAACAAAGCCGCTGAGAAGCTCGAACTGGGTGGAGCTCACAGCAGCTCAAGGAACCCTGCCTGTCTCTGTAGACTCCACCTCTGGGGA
>NW_016803480.1:0-1002 GCF_001698545.2 Rhinopithecus bieti | reverse complement strand
GATCTTAGATGCTAGTCTTTATTAGAAAAGAAAGGATTTGGGGACTGCTTTTTATTAAAAGGGAAACCTTACTGAGGACTTCTTTACCCTATTTGCCTAAATATTTTCTTTTAATTCCTACACTATTTCCCCCTAAGGAGTGGGGATCCTAACTGCTCTTGGGAGTGTTGGACAATGACTCTTTCTGGCTGCTTTCTGCTGAAAGGGGGTGCTTTGTGGGCAACAGAAGCTAGGGCTGCTCCTGGGGTTGATCTAAGAGTCCTCAGAAGAAAGGTGTGTCGTGGTTTTGTCTGCAGCACCATTTGGAATTTGATTGCTGTCAGCCATTCCAGTGGGTTTTAATACTGGTTTTCCTCCACTAGGTATTACTGAAATGTTAATTTAAAAGTAAAATTCTTTTTAGGATAAGTAGCCTTGGATTTGGGTGGCTAGTGTAACTTTAGTGTTAACCTTGGCTGAATCTTTGCTGCAATTATTAATCCTTTAATGACTCCCACAGACCATCTACAGTATGCTTAAATTTTCTAACTTGTCCTAAACATCCCTCTTTTCAACAACCAGTTATTCTCTTTAGGACAAGAATTTACCATACAAGATCCTTTCTTAAATAAACCTCCATTTTTTACAACCCACTTTGCATAGCTAGGGTGTGACATATTACCAAATCCAATAAAAAGTCCCAGCAGACTCAGAGATAGTAAAACCTTCGTGTTTACTGCTTGTCAGTAGCTATTATTTCTGCTATAAGGATAATACTTAAGCAAAATGCAACAGTAATGGAAACTTTCTGTCCAACATTTCAGTTAGAAGGTGCTACTATGTATAGCTCTAATGCAAATAGCAGAGTGAGTATAGCGATTCCCACAAGGGTGCCATAGTAGATTATTTCCATCTAAAATTTTAAGTTGTCAAGATATAGAATTTCCCTTTTAGGGGTCTATGAAGTTCTTTGGTTTTATTTTCCCAAAGAAAACTCCAGGTTATGGGCACCCTATTTATTTT
>NW_016803479.1:1631684-1642363 GCF_001698545.2 Rhinopithecus bieti | reverse complement strand
CATAAGCAGGGGTTATGGAAAATGTACATGACTATGTGTAATTTCTGATGGCCCCAAGTGACTCAGTGGAATCAGTGAAATCTGAATTAGATTCTTAAATTTGACCATGTCATGATACTAAAAGAGAAAACAATTCCAATTTTTATGGTTATATTGATGGTATTTCAATTAGTAAAATATTTGTTTAACCTTTAATGTGGTATTTCTTTCTTTATTATTTTTTCTCTCTCTACTAAGAATTGTTAAATCAACGATCCCTCTTGATCTTGGCCTCAGGAAATTAAGGGATTATGCACATAAAATTTAAAGTTGTTTAAACTGAATTATGTCATTGCTAAAAATATTTTATTATGCATATTATCAATTTTGTCAGTTTGTTTGTTTGTTTGTTTGTTTGTTTTGAGACAGAGTCTCACTCTGTTGCCCAGGCCGGAGTGCAGTGACACGATCTGGTCTCACTGCAACCTCTGCTCCCACGTTCAAGTGACTCTCCTGCCTCAGCCTCCCGAGTAGCTGGGACTACAGGAGTATGCCACCATACGAGGTTAATTTTTGTATTTTTAATAGAGACAGGATTTTGCCATGTTAGCCATCCTAGTTTCAAACCATCTGCCTCAGCTTCCTAAAGTCCTGGGATTACAGGAGTGAGCTACCGTGTGCCCAGCCAGTTTCTTTTTTGTACTCAGAAACACAGGCATCTTTTTATGTAGTACAGATCTTTCTTAAGACATTTCTAATAGATGAACATGTACACATTCCTTTCCTTTTCCCTTCCCTCTCCTCCCCTCCCCTCCCTTTCTTCCCCTCCTCCTTCCCCCATTCCTTTTCCCTCCCATTTTGTTTCCCTCCCTTCCCCTACCCTACCTTCTTACCCTCCCCCCCTACCTTTTCCCTCCCCTTTGGGTCCCTCTGCTCCCCTCCCTTTCCTCCCATCCCTTCCCTTCCCTCCCTTCCCCTCCCCTCCTCTTCTCCCCTTTCTTTTCCTTTACTTTCTTTCTATCTTCTCTGTCCTTTTTTCTTTTTTTTTTTTTATCTTTTCCTCCCTTCCTTTTGTCTTTCTCTACTTCTTCCTTTTTGTTGCTTCCTGCCTTCCATTTTTTGTTGTTGTTGTTGTTTGTTTGTTTGTTTGTTTTTTTGCTAGTACTTGTAATGTTTCTGGAGATATTCTTCTAGAGATACTATTGTAAATTTGTGTGAATACATCTATCTGCTGATACATTTTAAAAGTAGAAGTTTTAGATAAAATTGGCCTCCCAAACCATTATACTATCTTAATCTGTGTTGCTTGGTTCCAATGACTACTCAGGTAATGATTTTGCATGCTTTTCATTGAACTCTTTTGAAGACAGATAAAGGTATTAGCAGCACTGGATTCTTGGGACTAACACAATCATTCCATTGTCTTTTGTTTGTTTGTTTGTTAACAGAACCAGATATATCCTATTCCCTTTCTCAACACCATTTGCCTATAATTTGTGGTCATTTCAGTGTCTTCTTAGAGAAACTCAACTTTTGGTGCAATGTCTTTCACCTACTACTATGTCAAAAATTTGACATCTCTGTTGGGATTTCTTACCACATGCTGTGTAACAAACCCCAAAACGTGGCTTAAATAACCACCTATTACTTGTTTTAAGATTAGAGTTAGAAAGGTAGTTTTACAATGTATGCAGCAGGATTGGTTGATCTTGGCTGGGCTAACTCAAGTGTCTGAAGTCAGCTGCTTCATCAGCTGGGGACTGGCTGGTCTATGATAGTTCAACTGAAACTGTGATCTCTGCCCCATGTCTTCTGTCATTCTTCAACAGGTTAGTTCAGGTGGCAGCATCCCAAGAGCAAGAGCAGAAAATCACTAAACCTGCTGAGCCTCAGGCTTAGTACTCACACAATACTATTTCCACTACGTTTGATTGTCCAGAGCAAGTTGTAAGACTAGCCCAGATTCAAGAAGTGGAGAAATATATCCCAACTCTTGATAAGAGGTATTTCAAAAAATTGAAGCCAATTTCCATATACTACAGAATCCATCCGTATCATAACTTCCAGAGAGTTTTCAGCGATCCACTCTATACTATGCTGCGGGGTGTGTGTGTGTGTGTGTGTGTGTGTGTGTGTGTGTGTGTATGTGTGTGTATGTGAGAGAATGATAGCAAGAGAGAGACCCAAATTCATTGAAGATTTGCATTTAGACATAGAAGAGAAAAATGTAATTATTCATTCACAGGATGTTCCAGTTAGCTATTTTTGAAAAAAATAAACTTTAATTTTATTAATGAAAGGACTAAGCACAAATAATTTGTGTAAAATAATTTTTTATATCAGTTAGTTCTTTGAAGTGCTTACAACAAAAAAAATTTGTGATGCCTCAATCCTGACTTTGTTATTTATACATTGTCCTAGCATATTTATATCTTAAATTTTATTAAAAGCATAATCAGCATTTTTATTATTGAGATTATGCAAATGTTGTTCACTACCAAGTAAAGATATATTATTTGATTACTGTTCTGCCACAGAATTTTGCTTCTCAAGGTTTAAGTATCACTTCATTTTTTATTTACTTATTATTCTTAAAACATCTGATCAACACTTCCCATATTTATTCAAAGTTCCATAAATTACCCCCCACTATTTGCTCAAAACAGTAACATAGTTAATGAGTACATTTTGTTGCCTTGGACACATTCTCTTGGAGCCCTTTGGCCTAGAGCTTCCCTCAGAAAACGTTCTTCAGCCCTACTATTGTTTGAGAATTCTCTCAGCTAGCATGCTGGGAGCTTTCTTCTCCTTTGTTGCTTCCTGTATTTCTTTTAAACAAAACAAAACAACAACGAAAAAAGACAAAGTCATGTTCTGTTGCTCAGGTGCTCAGGCTAGAGTACAGTGGTATCATCAAAGCTCACTGCAGCCTGGAATTCCTGGGCTCAATCCTGCCTCAGCCTCCCAAATCGTAGAACTAGAGATGTGAGCCACGATGCCCAGTCAATTTTTAATTTTTTTTGTAGAGATGGAGTCTAAGTTGCCTAGGATGGTCTTGAACTCCTGGCCTCAAGTGATCCTCCCACCTCCCAAAATGCTTTGAATACAGGCATGAACCACCACATCACAGTATTTCCTCTTTTAACTTTATTTAATTTTCTTCTTTTTTGAGTTTCTTTCTCATCATCTAGTAGCTTCCTGATAAAGGCGAAATGGAAAATAATTTTTTGAGACATTGAAGGTTGAAAAGTGTTTTTATTATATTCTTACACTTCATTGCTCACCTGCATAGTTATATAATGCTATTAATATTTTCAAAATAAATTTTCTAGTTTTCAACATTGCTGTTGGGAATCTTAAGTTATTGTAATTCTTAATTCTGTAATTATTTCTTCTGTCTTAGGAAGTTATATATTTTCTTTTTCTCTGGTCTCAAGCAATTTATGGTAGTTTGCCTTTCTATAGGTCTTTTACAAGATGTTGTTTTGGCTACTGATGGGTACTTTCAACATGGAGTCTCATATCTTAATCAGAGGTGAAGCCAGTTGGACTTCCTGGGTCAAGTGCGGACTTGGAGAACTTTTCTGTCTTACAAGAAGATTGTAAAATGCACCAATCAGCACTCTGTAGCTAGGATTGTAAAACACACCAATCAGTGCTCTGCAAAACGCACCAATCAGCAGGATCCTAAAAGTAACCAATCCTGCAGGGAGAATTGAAAAAAGGGCACCCTGATAGAACAGAAACAGAACATGGGAGTGGACAACAAGGGAATAAAAGCCGGGCACCCCGGCCAGCAGTGGTAACCCGCTTGGGTCCCTTTCCATGCTGTGGAAGCTGTATCCTTTTGCTCTTCACAATAAACCTGGCTACTGCTCAATCTTTCAGTCCCTGCCATCTTTAAGAGTTGTCACCAGAAGGTCCACGGCTCCATTCTTGAAGTCAGCAAGACCACGAACCACCGGCAGGAACCAACCTCAGACACTGTAATGGTCTAGGAAATGTTTTGGTATTTTTTAACAATTTCTTCTCAGTGTTTTGGTGATATTTTAAACTGACACTCATACTAATCAAATGTTGAAACTCCTGGATGGATTCTTTCTCTGTGTGTTTTTCTTTCCTTTCTCCATCTTTTTGTCTCATGTTTAACTCAGTTTTATTTTCTAATTATTTCGTTTCAGTTTAAAAAATTGACTAGTGCATTTTACAAACATTGCAAAAGCTTTTCTTCTTTTGAACCCTATTTTATACAATTATTTTTTATGAGTACATTATATTCTTATTTCTGAATGACAATAATTAATTTAGCAGTTTCTTACTTTTTTGTTTCCTGTGAGTCCTTTTATCATATGTACTAAAATTGACTTCTTTCTTTTATATTTTAGGCTTCTTCAGACAAGAGATATGCTATAATCTTTGGTTCCATTCCTTCATATTTTAGAATGAGACATTAAAATGCTTATTGAAATCTCTGTGCTTGGGTAAGGCTGGTGGCTGGGTGGAAATCACTATATTTAGTGATAATTAGTAGTCCCTTGGATTTTGAATAGGAATCCTTAAATGTCAGTATCTATATGCCATTGCTCAAGTCATTCAGCCTTCTAGAGAAAATCTTCTAATGTTCTACCTGGCTGCTTTTGCTTCTAATATTCTACCTGGGGATTATAGACCTAGCTGTTGGCATTTCTGGAGATGGCAGGAAAGGGAAATCCTTTAATACATACATTAGAGTTAGTGTAACAATAGGCTGCTATAACAAAGAGCTCCCCAAATAATAGATGCTTATTTCAGTCTTAAAATTGTCTAAGTGGAACATCATTCATAGTCACGGGCTCCTACCATCTTGTTTCTTTGTTTTCCTGAAGGTTATTAGTCTTATTTCTAGTTTTAGTTGGGTCAAAGCAATGTCAACTAGGATGTAACAATTTAATGAAGAATATTATAGGACTGGACTACAAGTTCACACATCATTTTCTGTTCATATTCCTTTGGGTAGAACTTTGTGTCATGTTCTTTGTCTCAAGAACTTTGTCTCTTGATTGAGTTGTAAGAGAGGCTGTGGAATATAGAGATTAATGGGAAACCATGTCCCAGCAGTAATTTTCTTACTCAGGAAGGAAAAGTGTATCAATTATTATTGCTTCATAATAAAACACTCCAAACTTTGTGCCATAAAGCCACAACAATTCTTGCATCTTCACAGAATCTGTAGGTTGTTAAACTAGAGAAGATTTGTCAGGAAAAAATATCCTCTTCTCCACAGTGTCTGGGACCTCAGTCTGGGGTGCGTTGATTGGTGGGGTGACTAAAACAGGTGAGACTAGAGGATCTATTTCTAAAATGACCTTTTCAGTCCCATGACTGGTACCTGGGCTGGGTTGATTCATGCTAGGATCATGTGGTATTGTTGCCTGGAGGACTTACAATGTGGCCTGTCCATGCTGTCTGGGCTTCTTATGGCATATCAGCTGGATTCCAAGATTAAGTACTCTGAGAGGGATTATTGTCAAGAGAACCAGGTAGAAACTGCATGGCCTTTCCTGACTTAATGTCAAAAGTTCTGTGGCATCACTTTCACCACATTCTTTTGGTTACAATCAAGTCGTAAGTCTAGATTGGAAAAAATAGGAGAGAAATTACTTTCTACCACTCTTTTGAAATGTATCAATGTCACACTGTAGAAGAAAGTGTAGAATTGAGTGTATTGTGTGACCATCACTAGAAAAAAAAGCATTGCCACTAAAAGATAATAGATTTGGGCAAACAACAAGTAAACTCAACCACAACATACATTTGAAACATGTAATCAGAATATATAACATAAAGCCAATTGAAAATTACCAGCCAATGCATCAGAAACTCAAGCACATTGAAACATATTATTCTTCCTTGCAATCTACATTTTGTTTGCAAAACTTACTCCTCCTCCTGGCTTTCCAAAAATAACATGCACTTCCAAGTTTCCTTACCTTTACTCATGCAATCTCTCTCAGCTTGAAATCATCTTCCCTACATTATTTATTGAAATCCTTCAAAAGATACTTAAATACCATCTCCTCAGAGAGGCTGTCACTGACACTGATCTTTCAAATTACAATTAATCATTCCCTCTCTGATTACTACAGTACAGCGTTTCTGCTTCTACTTAGCACTTACTCTGTTTTGCTTTTATTATGATTGGATATTTATAGATGCACTTTCTTTACTAGTCTGTATGCCCCTCCAGAGACAGATAACTTACCTGGGTTCATTTTTGTTTCCTCACGAGACTTTAATAATGACCGACTACTTTATTGATCATCATATAGTTAATTAAGATACAAGTGATTCTATGTTTAAATTGTATGTATTTTACACATGAGTCCACTAGTATTTCTAGCTCTCATTTATGCATTATCTATATGAACGGAGTAGGTTAGAGGTGAAAAGAATACAGCAAACAGGGAAATTTTGGAAAATGGAGGGGATTTGGGTCTAGATATTATAAAATATTCTAAGGAGAGGAAGTATGTTTTTCCTCTAGACCCAGTCAGTCCCAGTATGAGTAAGAACAGTATTCTATAAAAGCATCTGTATTAGCTCTCTTCAATTATGGCTTTTTAGTTATTAGCAACTTAGTATCTTCTTGGATATATATCTGGAAATTCAGAAAGAATTAAATCTTCATCCCTGTTAGATTCTTATGTGCCCCGATGCTATAGTGTTTCCTAATAGTTTTGCTTCTAGATTGAAATATTTTTAACAATCCACTACTAATATCTCTTCCCTCTGGAACCCCCACTGAGGATTTTCTTGCTTTGTGAATCATAACTCAAATGTTCATTCTTTTTTTCAGGTTGATTTAACATATCTTCCTCAACTATTAGCTATTGAGCTGTGGCTACAGTTGGCCACAATGGAGCTTTAGAAACTTCTGGTTAATGCCACCCTGAATCGGGATTAACCAAACTCATATAAGCTACAAGCTTCTTTTTCACTTTTGTCTACTTTTATTTCTACCAATCTCTAGCTGCGGTCCCTGAAGATAGCTCATTAAAGAATCCCCTTTTCCTGCATAAGCTAGAGATAAATGCATTGATTCATCTCTCAGGGTTTTGAATGGTTTAACTAGGACTATAAAGGCTATAAAAATGAAATTCGATGTTGTGTTAGGTGCTATTAGCAACACATTACTAATTCCATGAGTCACCATACTCCTCCACACATCTTAAATATTCTTTGCCCTAATAATATTTTTTCACACCCATATGAAGTTCAGTTTTAGAATTTTCATGCCTATTCACCATTACTGAGCAAATAGTGATCATGTTTTGTTTTCTTTAATTTTAAAGAAATAGGTGATTTCTTTAAAAGAAATCATTTAAAACATTACTTATCCCAGCTATGCTGTAAGATGGTTTTCTGTGAAATTTTGACAGAATAAAACTACTGATCTTATAGAAAATATCCATAAAATTTCTGCCCATGGCCGGGCACGGTGGCTCAAGCCTGTAATCCCAGCACTTTGGGAGGCCGAGACAGGTGGATCACGAGGTCAGGAGATCGAGACTATCCTGGCTAACACGGTGAAACCCCGTCGCTACTAAAAAATACAAAAAACTAGCCGGGCGTGGTGGCAGGCGCCTGTAGTCCCAGCTACTCGGGAGGCTGAGGCAGGAGAATGGCGTGAACCCGGGAGGCGGAGCTTGCAGTGAGCTGAAGTGAGCTGAGATCCGGCCACTGCACTCCAGCCCGGGCGGCAGAGCGAGACTCCATCTCAAAAAAAAAAAAAAATTTCTTCCCATGTAGAGTTCAGTTTTAGAATTTTCATGCCTATTCACTACTACTGCTTATTATTTTAAAATAAAAGATACATGATATTTCACTGGTAGCATATAATTTATAAGCAAAGAAGCAAAGAAAAAATAGCTAAATATTGGAAATATGTTCTGGGTTCTGATAAACACTTAAATAGATGCCATTATTTTCTGTCTGTTAAAAATAAACATTCTCCATAGAAAATTCTGTATCTGACTCTTTTTTTTCTTTAATTTCTGTTCTTTTCACTTGCCCACAAATTGATTTGGCACATCAGTAAATGTGATCATGTTTTATTGGTTCCAAGAAGCATATCTATTAATAAAATTGGGATGCATCCTAAAATATTCGGCATACCATAATTGCTGTTGTTACATGGTATGTGAACTTGATCATGTTTGTTCATACCGCCATTACATAAGTTGAGTTTGTACATTTTTTAACATTAAAGAGTTGAGAATTTAATAGCCATTTAAAATAATTTAAAGAAATTTACACTATGATTAAGCATTTAAGCAAAAAGTTACTATGTATACTGAAAGTTCCAGGAAAAGTGCAGTGATATTAATTTGACATGGTGGAAGAAAATATTTGTCTTGAGAGAAATGAAATGGATTCTTTCAAAGCAACACATAAGAAAAGGAAAGTACTCAAAAAAAGAACCTTATAGAGAGATGAGGCTAAATGTTGTTACTGAGCTCCATGCATAAGGCTTGTCTAACAAATATTAAGCAAAACAACAGAAAGGCAGGTAAACTGGCAATGAGAAGTAAAAAATTTCAAAGGAGCAAGAGCCTCATATGATCCATTTATGCATTGTACAGAAGTATCTTTATAAGGTGTCAAATATCAATTTGTCAGAAACTTTGTGCTTACTTTAAACAGAAGCTACTTCCAGTGACATTCAGTTCAAACGAGAAAAAAAAGAAAGAAATATTGCTGTGTCATAGGTCAATGGAATGTTTTTGTGTCTTAGAGGCATGTACAAATTACGAAATATCTTACATTAGATGCCATCTTTAATGAACCATGGTAATAAAATTGCAGTTAAATATAGAAAAAATATATTAAAGCAAGATTGTATAAGACATTTATTAAGCTACGATTTTTATTTTCTTCTTTTCTAGTTTCCAATAATGTTATAAGCCACCATTATTGTTATGATCAGTTGAGGCATTATAGTAATCTCTTTATGTTCATTACCTATTTTATTATTTGTACCTGTTCAGTAAGGCAAATGTTATTAACCACAATTTACAGATTAAAAATTTAAGACTGGGAGAAAGTTTATTATAGCTTGGAAGTGACAGAGCCAGGGTGAAAACCTGAGTCCTGTGCTGTTGCTATACTGCCTCTCAATTAAATCATTAATGGTTTTAATGAAGCATTCCTTGTACCCTCCTGCTTAGAAGCCTACCAGTAGTAGGAATATTTAGAAAAAGCGGCTTCTAGGCTTTAACGCGTTTGTTGCTTTGTATCTTTAATCATTACAGTCTAACTAGATTACTATGCTGGTCAACTCCCTGCTTGCTCTCAGATCCATGACCCAACCTTCCACTGCTTTTCTTTAGACTGCAAGAGGCTACATTTGCTATTCTCATGTTCCCTTTGATTTTCAGGGAGGCTATGGCAGAGAATTGAGGGAGGAGGCAGGAAAAATGCCTGAGAAATCTTCATCAGAGATCCTTCTCCACCACAAACAATGCTCTTGCTCAATTTTTCCATGAATTTTTTGAAGTCTCCTCATATAACTTAGCTTCTCCCCTACCAAATGCATTCATTAATTTCAATCTACTCTATGGTAGGAAGATATTCAATTATAATTAGTATTCATTTCATTTTTTTCCTACTTATTATATCTTTGCTTTATCATTATCTCATGTGATTCTCAAAATATATTTGACTTACAGTTGAGGAAGTTGAGGTTTATAGGCTCACACTGACATTCCTATACAAATGTTGATAGGAGATGGCAGAAGGAAGGCTCACTTCCTCTGTCAACTTACTTTGAATTTCATCATTTTTCAATCCTATCCTTATGAATCCTACATACAGGTCAGTAGATCTCTTATACCAAAGTACCTGGAGTGTTTGATAAAAAGTTTCCCAGACTCTACCCTAAAAACTATTAAACAAAACTTCCAGGAAGTCCTAGAAACTACACTTCTAACAGTCCTTGAGTGAGCCTGACCAATTTGAAAACCATAACTAAACCTGTCTACCCTCAGAGTCATGAAAGGACTCTGTCTTTTTCTTGTAAATGAAACAGAAAACTGATGTTCTTAACACCTTAAAGTATTGTGTGCTTTAGACCAGTATTTTGTTCTAAAGTTCACTTGAAAAAATAATAAATTGATAAAAACATTTTCATCAAAACTCCACACTTAGGAGTTTAGTTATTTCATGTACCAATTTTTATACAGTTTTATGAAGTTATATTATTGACAAAAACATGTGAGTACTTTCCCTAGACACATTCTTATCATGGTAATAGATTCTTTCTCATACATTTATTGATGTTATAGTCAGGAAGAGTGTTATGTTTGCAGATGTGAAAATTATCTTAATTTTCTTCATTCAGACTTAAGGATGTTTGCCAGTTGGTTTTTCCTTCCTAGAATGTACATAGATTTTTTTTTTTTAATTTTTCACAAAGGAGAACTTTTGGGATGTAACACATTAAAAATGATATCAAGTTGTTCTCTTTGAAAAACTGTATCATTTTTCATTGTATTTATTTTATGATATTAAAATCTGACTACAGTTTCAATATTCCAAATCATCTATTGGTAGTATAATTCTAAAACATTAAAAGGCATTAGTATAGTGACTTTTTTAGAAAACAGAAGTGAGACTGTTCATATAATTATTTGGTGAGGACGGTTTCTTAAAATACCTTCAGG
>NW_016803479.1:1571422-1631139 GCF_001698545.2 Rhinopithecus bieti | reverse complement strand
AAAAAAAAAAAAAAAAAAATTTCTTCCCATGTAGAGTTCAGTTTTAGAATTTTCATGCCTATTCACTACTACTGCTTATTATTTTAAAATAAAAAGATACATGATATTTCACTGGTAGCATATAATTTATAAGCAAAGAAGCAAAGAAAAAATAGCTAAATATTGGAAATATGTTCTGGGGTCTGATAAACACTTAAATAGATGCCATTATTTTCTGTCTGTTAAAAATAAACATTCTCCATAGAAAATTCTGTATCTGACTCTTTTTTTTCTTTAATTTCTGTTCTTTTCACTTGCCCACAAATTGATTTGGCACATCAGTAAATGTGATCATGTTTTATTGGTTCCAAGAAGCATATCTATTAATAAAATTGGGATGCATCCTAAAATATTCGGCATACCATAATTGCTGTTGTTACATGGTATGTGAACTTGATCATGTTTGTTCATACCGCCATTACATAAGTTGAGTTTGTACATTTTTTAACATTAAAGAGTTGAGAATTTAATAGCCATTTAAAATAATTTAAAGAAATTTACACTATGATTAAGCATTTAAGCAAAAGTTACTATGTATACTGAAAGTTCCAGGAAAAGTGCAGTGATATTAATTTGACATGGTGGAAGAAAATATTTGTCTTGAGAGAAATGAAATGGATTCTTTCAAAGCAACACATAAGAAAAGGAAAGTACTCAAAAAAAGAACCTTATAGAGAGATGAGGCTAAATGTTGTTACTGAGCTCCATGCATAAGGCTTGTCTAACAAATATTAAGCAAAACAACAGAAAGGCAGGTAAACTGGCAATGAGAAGTAAAAAATTTCAAAGGAGCAAGAGCCTCATATGATCCATTTATGCATTGTACAGAAGTATCTTTATAAGGTGTCAAATATCAATTTGTCAGAAACTTTGTGCTTACTTTAAACAGAAGCTACTTCCAGTGACATTCAGTTCAAACGAGAAAAAAAAGAAAGAAATATTGCTGTGTCATAGGTCAATGGAATGTTTTGTGTCTTAGAGGCATGTACAAATTACGAAATATCTTACATTAGATGCCATCTTTAATGAACCATGGTAATAAAATTGCAGTTAAATATAGAAAAAATATATTAAAGCAAGATTGTATAAGACATTTATTAAGCTACGATTTTATTTTCTTCTTTTCTAGTTTCCAATAATGTTATAAGCCACCATTATTGTTATGATCAGTTGAGGCATTATAGTAATCTCTTTATGTTCATTACCTATTTTATTATTTGTACCTGTTCAGTAAGGCAAATGTTATTAACCACAATTTACAGATTAAAATTTAAGACTGGGAGAAAGTTTATTATAGCTTGGAAGTGACAGAGCCAGGGTGAAAACCTGAGTCCTGTGCTGTTGCTATACTGCCTCTCAATTAAATCATTAATGGTTTTAATGAAGCATTCCTTGTACCCTCCTGCTTAGAAGCCTACCAGTAGTAGGAATATTTAGAAAAGCGGCTTCTAGGCTTTAACGCGTTTGTTGCTTTGTATCTTTAATCATTACAGTCTAACTAGATTACTATGCTGGTCAACTCCCTGCTTGCTCTCAGATCCATGACCCAACCTTCCACTGCTTTTCTTTAGACTGCAAGAGGCTACATTTGCTATTCTCATGTTCCCTTTGATTTTCAGGGAGGCTATGGCAGAGAATTGAGGGAGGAGGCAGGAAAATGCCTGAGAAATCTTCATCAGAGATCCTTCTCCACCACAAACAATGCTCTTGCTCAATTTTCCATGAATTTTTTGAAGTCTCCTCATATAACTTAGCTTCTCCCCTACCAAATGCATTCACTAATTTCAATCTACTCTATGGTAGGAAGATATTCAATTATAATTAGTATTCATTTCATTTTTTTCCTACTTATTATATCTTTGCTTTATCATTATCTCATGTGATTCTCAAAATATATTTGACTTACAGTTGAGGAAGTTGAGGTTTATAGGCTCACACTGACATTCCTATACAAATGTTGATAGGAGATGGCAGAAGGAAGGCTCACTTCCTCTGTCAACTTACTTTGAATTTCATCATTTTCAATCCTATCCTTATGAATCCTACATACAGGTCAGTAGATCTCTTATACCAAAGTACCTGGAGTGTTTGATAAAAGTTTCCCAGACTCTACCCTAAAACTATTAAACAAAACTTCCAGGAAGTCCTAGAAACTACACTTCTAACAGTCCTTGAGTGAGCCTGACCAATTTGAAAACCATAACTAAACCTGTCTACCCTCAGAGTCATGAAAGGACTCTGTCTTTTCTTGTAAATGAAACAGAAAACTGATGTTCTTAACACCTTAAAGTATTGTGTGCTTTAGACCAGTATTTTGTTCTAAAGTTCACTTGAAAAAATAATAAATTGATAAAACATTTTCATCAAAACTCCACACTTAGGAGTTTAGTTATTTCATGTACCAATTTTATACAGTTTTATGAAGTTATATTATTGACAAAACATGTGAGTACTTTCCCTAGACACATTCTTATCATGGTAATAGATTCTTTCTCATACATTTATTGATGTTATAGTCAGGAAGAGTGTTATGTTTGCAGATGTGAAAATTATCTTAATTTTCTTCATTCAGACTTAAGGATGTTTGCCAGTTGGTTTTCCTTCCTAGAATGTACATAGATTTTTTTTTTTAATTTTCACAAAGGAGAACTTTTGGGATGTAACACATTAAAATGATATCAAGTTGTTCTCTTTGAAAACTGTATCATTTTCATTGTATTTATTTTATGATATTAAAATCTGACTACAGTTTCAATATTCCAAATCATCTATTGGTAGTATAATTCTAAAACATTAAAAGGCATTAGTATAGTGACTTTTTTAGAAAACAGAAGTGAGACTGTTCATATAATTATTTGGTGAGGACGGTTTCTTAAAATACCTTCAGGAAAAAGTAGTTAGCAAGTACTTAAGTTTATGTGATCTTCAAGTTCTTAACACTAGAGTGATATAAGTGAAGAAATAATGAAGATCAGAAAGAATGTAATTTTCTATGTAAAATAAGATATACATACATTACAGAAATGTCTCCCCACATATCATACCAAAAATACATATACATTAAAATTTTAAAATATTAATTACCAGAAAGAGACATTAAAGATTCAATACACCGTCTATGTGCTAATATTAGGACTTGGGGGCAAGGTATATATTTATAGACTTTGAAAAAAATCAGAAGCACCATAATGAATTCATTACTCTAGTCAATATTGCATGCGCTGTAGCAGGAAAGAAGATTTTCACAAAGGCTTTTAAGATTTAAAATTACATATAAATGATAATTATTTTCATGGTCATGCTAATCAAGACTAGATTAGCATGATCATTAGAGTAAAATCTGTCCTGGCCAGATCAGAAAATTATTCTAAAAGTCATCATTTGAACCTGGGTACTTTTTTCTTTTCTCTTAATTCTTGCTGTCTCCCAGGTGAAGGATTGTGCTAATGTCATCCTGAAGATCATTTATTCCTGAGCATTACTAGTCTGAGCGTAAGTATGAGCATTACTAGTAGGCATTTTTTCCCTTAACCCCAAGTACTTCATTTTCAGCAGAACTTGAAGGATAATATGAAGGCTTTCCCAAGGTTAGAATCAATAATAGATATAGTAAGAAAGCTGACTTCTGGAGAGGTGGCTGTATCACATATGAAGATCATTTTGCTACTTTTGTGACAGTTTTTCGGTCGTTTTAAAGAACTCTATAAATACAAAAATATATAACGTATTAACTCAGGGATGAAAAACTCTTCCATGATCTGTGACCTTGGACAAAATGCTGAGATTGGAATAGATAGTTTTGAAAGTTCTCTCTGGCTCTGGAAAGCTATGATTCTGTAACTTACTCTCAAAGTGTGCAGGTAACCCCAGAAAACATCTCAGAGGAAAACTTGGAGAGTAAGACTGACTTGTTAGGATCTTCCAAAAGTGATTGGAATATGAAAATAAAATGAAAAGTTTCTTGGGCTCTTACTGACTTTTTATAAAATTGAAGACTCCCTTTGGGGCTGCATATCTGCTTCATGAGACATGGAACTGCATGCTTTCCACTGGCTCTCGTAGTTAAAGATTCATCAACTGCTCTTCTCCTCCTTCCTTTCATCCTTTTGCTTCTCTCTTTAATTCCATCAATAGCTATCTTTTTTTTTTAAAGTAATATGTTAGAAAAATATGTCTGAGGATTTCCAGTATATTTTCAAAGCTAATTCTTTATTGCAGAAGACGACGAATTCTTTCTTGGGTGCAGACTTAATTTACATCTTTCTTGTCTGCAGATGCTTAGGTTGTTGCCCCTAGTACACAGTAAGTCACTCTCATGTAGCATTCAATTAAGAAGGTACAAAACATTTGCCAATAAAACACAATGTCGTTTGTTGTGAGGTTGGCTGGCAATGTGAAACTGCCTAAGTCACTTACATACACTGTGCACCTTGCTTTGGACATGATTTGGCTCCAATGCCACATTTCTGACAAATGCCAGACCTATATGCTTATACTTACCTGGGAATTAGTCTATTGTTTTTCTTAAAAATTTGTGGGAGCTTTGAAAACCTTCTTGGCAGCACTGCCTGACTCATATTTAGACTTATTTCATGTTGTTAGATATTTTCGATCCAAACTTGGGCTTTATCAGTTTAATTTATCTAATCTTGACAATAGCATCCATGCTAACTGAAATGATTTCTAACAATGTTTTGCTGATCTCTGTAATTGCTGAATGAGAATAAAGATGCTGTAGTACATAGCAGCATTCCTTATCTGTGAGGCTTACATTTTGAGTTTGAGATCCCCCTAATACCCACTCACCAGTGCAATTTTTATTGGAGCTATATTTTGGTTTTCTCATCAGATCAGTTTTCCATGTTCATTTCTTGACATGACCATGTTTAAGAGATTCAGAAAAATCATTCTTTGTTATAGAGTGCTGTAGAATACAGCTTTGCATTTTATGACTAATTATGAGACTCATAATACTTGAACATAATAGGCTGTGGTTGATCTTGATCAAAGGGAATCTCCTTAGTAAGTTCAGATGATCTTGTAGTTAAGATCTAGAGGCTCGAAGCCCAGTGATGACAAATCCATTTTTCACAGAATACTAGGCTAAAATCATGTAGTGGTGAAGCTCAGGAAACAAGCATCATAGTCCTCTTATAAGCCTCCTGTCTTGTTTTCTGTGCAGGACTTCCAATTATCTAGACAAGAAAATGAATTTCTCCATGGTGTTTTTTCCTCTTTTCAATAAAAAAGTGACATTCCTTTCATGTGACCTGTTTGATGTTACTGCATTGCTACAAAATATCACTACTTTCTGTCCAGAGAAAATGTCAGTTACTCAAAACATCCCTTTTTCTTTAAAATGTCTTTCAGACTTTGTACAGCATAAAGTCAAGTGATGACTCAGTTTACATGGTCTATCGAATTGATATGTGACAGCCAAATAAGATAATTCATGGCCTAAATTTGCTAATTGAATTCACTTTATTTGTTTGCTGTCATTTGTTTGTTTATTTGTTATTTTACCGTTCACATGGATTTTAGGAATTGTGCTCACAAATTATCTTTACTTTTTTTGCCCTTTTCCAATTCATTTGTCAAGTTTTCATGTGTGGGTCTGTTTCTGGATGAGATCTTTCAGTCTGGTAGTCTATTTGTGATTACTGTGCTGATACCACAGTTTGTAATACATTTATAAAACGTCTTTATACCTTATGTATAAAGATCCTCTACATTGCCCTTCTTCGGCTTGGCTTTCTTGACCATTTGCTTTTCATGTAAGTGTTGAAATCAATATGTCAAGTTCGCCAAATCTTCTGTTGAGATATTTATTGATATTATGTTTACTTTGATGGGTATTACAGTTTGGAATAATTGAGATATTCGTAATATTGAATGTTTTAATAAGTGAGCATGTGATAGCTGTTCATCTATTTAGATCTTCTAAAATTTTCATCTAATTTGGATATCTTTTTTCTATAATGGTCTTACATATTCTTTATTTATTTTTCTCTGTTACTGTCTTTGCGGTTGAGGGATTTTTTTCTAGTAGTATATTTTGATTTTGTGCTATACATTTTGTGTACTTATTACAGGGCTTTTTGGTTACTATGAGGCTTATGAAAAATATCTTATAGTTACAACAGGCTATTTTATATTGATAACATCTTAGCATAGATTGCAAAGAAAGCATCAAAAACAAACTCTATACTTTTAACCCCATCCCTCCCTACACTTTGACTTTTGATGTTTCAGACTGCATATAGCTCAAACAATTATTACACTTTTGTTTTTTTAATAGTTTTGTCTTTTAGTCCTTTTTTTTTTTTTTTTTTTTTTTTTTGAGACGGGGCTCCTGTCTGTTGCACATGGCTGGAGTACAGCGGTGCCATGACAGTTCACTGTAGCCTTGAACTCCTGGGCTCAAAAAACGCTCCCACTTCAACCTTCCAAGTAGGTAAGAGTACAGGTACATGGCAGCATGCCTTGCTACTTATTTTAATTTTTTATAGAGATGGTGTCTTACTATGTTTCCCAGACTGATCACCAACTCCTAGACTCAAGCAATCCTCCTGTCTTGGCCTACCAAATCATTGGGATTACAGGTGTAAGCCATCATGCCTGGCGTCTTTTAGTTTTAATATTTAAAATAAAAGTGGTCTATTTATCATAATTACATTATTAGAGTATTCTGAACTTGTCTGTTGTTTCATCAGTGAAGTTTTGTTTTTACCTTTAGATTTTTTGTTTGTTATGTGTCAGCATCCATTTATTTCTGATTAAAAAACTCTCTTTACTATTTCCTGTAAGACAGATCTGCTGTTGATCAATTATCTCAGCTTTTGTTTGTCTGGGAAAGTCTTTACCTGTTTGTGTTTACATAATTGCTTTTTTGGGTATTCTTTGTTGTCAGTTTTTTGTTTTGTTTCGTTTTCCCTTTCAGCACTTTAAATGTAGCATCTCACACTCTCTTGGCCTACAGGGTTTCTGCTAAGAGATTTACTGAAAGCTGTATTGGAATTCTGTTGAATGTGCTATGTTTATTTTCTCTTGCTTCTTTGAGTATTCTTTCTTGGTCTTTGAGTTTTGCTAATTTGATTATGATGTGTCTTGGGAAATTACTTTTGCATTGAGTTTCACTGGAGACCTCTGAACTTTCTGTACTTGGATGGTGTTGTCTATATCAAAATCTGGCCAATTTTAGTCATTTTATTAAATATGTTTTGTAGGTTAATTTTTCCCCCTTGTCTACTTTGGGAGTTTCCATTATGTGGAGATTAATGTGCTTGGTGGTGTTCCATGATTCTTGTAGGTCTTCTTCACTCTTTTGTATGCTTTTTGTCTTTTTGATCTTCTGGTTGTGTAATTTCATATGTTCTGTCTTCAAGCTCATTAATTATTTTCTCTGATCAGGTTTGCTGTTGAAGGCCTCTAATGGGTATTTTAAGTTCAGGTTCTAGGCTTTCTATTTTTTAAATTGTTGTCAATGTTTTTATTGGTTGTTAAATTTCTCATTTTGTTTTTGAATTGTGTTCCAAATTTTATTCAGTTTTCTACCCCTATTTTTTTTTTTTTGTGATTCCCTGAACTTCTCTGAGAGAATTATTCTGAATTCTTCAACAGATATTTCAGAGATTTGCAATTATTTTGCTGGAGCTTCATTGGCTTCTTTTGGTGGTGTCATATTTCTCTGAGTTCTAAAATTCTTGTGTCTTTACCTTGATGCCTGTGCATTTAAAAGACAGCCACATCTTCCAGCTTTTCAGGTGTTCTTTAATAGTGTTTAACCATTACTTCTTAGTATCAGAACCTAAACACTATCCTGTTGTTGCTTCTCATTCTGGAATGGACTTATAGTAAGCACAAGAATTAATGCACTACACTTGACATAACTCGTTGCTCTGCCATTGTTTCATGGTATGGGGAAACTTACAGTGAACCCTAGAACTTAAATACTGACCTGAAATGATATTGCTGTCCTGCCGTTGTTTCCCAATGACCATCTTCTGGGAAAGTAGGCACTAGAATGTAATACTAACCTTTTAGTTATTTACAGGCCAAAAGAAGGTTTCACCTAAGCTCCTGGGCATTGTGAAAAACCTGGCTAGGGATTCAAGTCTTGTTATGAACTGTGTCCTCTTTTATGATTATGGCATTGAACATTCTCTTCAACATGGTGTTCCCACTAATCTGAGCACTTAATAGCCACTGAAATCTGTACATTGGTCACTAAAATCAGCACTTACTTTTTGTCCCCAGTTTCACTCAGGTGGTTACATCCTCCTGGCACTCCCAGTATTTCCCATGGGACAGGACTATAGTCAGACTCCCATGAAGATTCCCAAATCAGTGAGGAGATCAAATGTGTACCTCCAATTCTCTCCTCCCCCGCTGGCAACCATGGGTTTAGAGAAATTCTGTGAGTGGCAGTATGCCAGCTTGCAAGGGGGTGTCATCAAAAGTGAATATTTATTTTACTCATTGCAGCTTCTCTGAATTCTGTGGGTCTAGGAGTTTCCTCCACTTCTTTTTCGAGTTCTGATGTCTCTGGGGTGGTATTCTTATCTTTTAATAGTTTCTAGTTGTATTTTTGTAGAGGGAGTATGCTTGGGGATCTTCATTATTTTGCTATCTTGCTCATGCCACTCTCTCATTTAATATTTATAACATCTATTAAATACGTACTATTACCTTCTGATTTTACAGAAAACTGATAAATGGAAAAGCAGTGTTTTGTTCTAGGTGACTCAGCTACCATATGATGGAACCAAGACTTTCACCAAGGAAATATGACTTCAGTGTCTTACTGGTCTTAGGTTACACAAGAACTATTATAACATGGTTCATAAAGATAAATTCCTCTTCTGTAACTCAAAGGTCACTCAGTTAAATTTAGGTTCCTGAAAAAACAAATTCTACTTAAGATGCCAAATCTCATGATGACAAATATCAGTCACACCAATCTTCACTCACACTTAGGTAAAATAGTTAATTCAAGGACGTATAATTACATGAAAATAAAATTGCCGACTTTGTTCTGGAAATATAAACATTTACAAACAAAATATGTAAATAAAATTGATTTTAAAAGAGATAAACTTAATTTATAGTGAAGTGTGCTGTTTCTTAAATGTTGAATAATTCCTCAGTCTTTTCATTAAAGCCAACCATAAGACTCATTCTCCAATGCTGACATGACTGATCTATTCTCTAAAATCCATCTCTTTTTTTTTTTTTTAAATTGTTGTTAAAAGCCACTAGTGAGCAAGTTTTCAATACCTCTCTCTGGAAATCAAGGCCATTCAACCGAAACAAACTCCGTCTAGAGAAAGTGACCATTGCTAGAGCTAACAGACTAATTGTAAGTTGACTATTGGAACTAACATTCTATGTGTTCACATTGAAGCTCTGTAATGCTTGATAGAAAAACACAGGAACAGCCACCCCCTCACTTGGTGCTGGATATAAAATATTTTCTATCTTAGGGAATATTGACAGTGTAATTTTTACTTGTTTGATGAATTAATTACTTTGTTAACATATTTTTGTTAGAGGGTATGATGGCACATACTTGTATTCCCAGCTACTTGGGAGGCTGAGACAAGAGGATTGCTTGAGCCCATGATTTGGAAGCTGCAGTGAGCTATGATTGTGTCACTGCACTTCAGCATGGGCAACAGAGCGAGACCCTTCCCTAAAAGTGAAATAAAATGAGAGATATATTTGTAAAGGTTTTTTTTTTTTTTTTTAAGGTACATATCTGGACACAATATCTGAGAGGGATTCTGCTATTTTAGTGGTTTCTGAGTTCCCAGTGCCTCCTTCAAAACATACATAGCTCTACCTGTATTTCATACATTTAGTTTTCTAAACTTGGAAAAGTTAAAGGAAAAAAGGCCAACTGCAGTTTAAGTACACATGACACAGACACTTGTAGAAAATCTGTGGTTGCTTAGCAACCAAAGGGTGCCTCATTTGGAGAGCTCAGAGAGGTGCACAATGTGACTTCAGGATGCATGAAGGGCAGCAGGAAGCACTGAGTTGACTGAATTAATTCAGAACATGGAAGCAATATTCAAATAATATACATCTGTATGTGATTATTCCCAAAGGATAATAACTGTTGCTGCTAAGCTCCCCTCTGCAGATGTAATAAGGAGAGGGTTTCAGAGGCAATATAATATTAGCTTTTGAATTTTACTTCTACAAACATGCCTTGTGCAGTTAGGGTGCTGTGGTAACTGCTGAAATAACATGTTAATAACCAGAGTAGTTATCAGCACCTAGTTGGTCAATTGATATGTCAGTGAAAGAGATTTGATTTTTAAAATCTCGCCATCCCTAATAAAGATCAGCGATCATTAAAATTAACCACATGCTGATTCAATCAGTATATAGCTTTGTTAATTACTAGTTCTTCCTTCATGTCCATCTGTTTTTAAGATTTTAGTGAACCTGCACCAGATGTTCATGTAAATATAATAAGCTGGTTGCCATGTAAATATAACATTTTCAAGTTTGTTGTGTAACAGTCTTTCAATTTATGCATACTGTTGTCTGTGTGTTTTTTTTTTTTTTTTTTTTTTTTTTTTTTTTTTTTTTTTTTTTTTTTTTTTTTTTTTTTTTTTTTTTTTTTTTTTTTTTTTTTTTTTTTTTTTAGTGGCTTAAAGACAAAACTGATAACTTTGTTAAAAGCCCCAATAGAGACTGCTTCTATTTACTTCTTTGTGTGTGTGTGTATGGAGGGGGAGGTTGGTTGCTATTTATTTATCATATATTGTGCTAGGTGTTCAAATCCATAAGATGTAGCAAAACATCTTAGGGTTTTCTAGGAATGGCAGCATAGAAATTAGATAAAATTCTTCCATTTTCCTTAGTTCAATAGTATAAAAAACCATCAAATTCACAGTAAATATGATCTATTCAAAAGGAATGATAAAACGGTAATGTGATTCTTGCACATAGATGCTTCAGTTTGGTCTGTCACTACCATCCGAGCCTCCAGACTATCTGGAAAATTCACTTGACTAATTAAAGGGCTGACACATGGCATTTTCACATGTTTTACATAAGGGATTGCTGAAATTGATCAAACTGAAGGATTATGGGATTGATCAGAAGAAAGATTGTAAGACTCAAATTAGGGCAAATTTAGGCTTTTTGAAAAAGAAAGTGCATTTTAAAATACTGCCCTGTGCAATAGGCTTAAAAGAGTGTTTCAGTAAGTAACAGTTTTATATCGACTAAAATGTTTGAACCCAGCTGGTTATGGATATAGCAATCAAGTAGAATCTAAGTCACAATATAATATTGAAAAGATATCAATATAAAGAGCTGAGATCTAAGACAAACTGTAAAATGTGTATTAATTTCTAAGACTAATCACATTTTACCTAAACTTAAGGGATTAGTAAATTGAATTCACTAACAAAGTTTAGAGGCAGAATATTTTCTAGATAATCAAAGAAAATAAGCCTGTGAAAATTTTACAAAAAAGGTTTGAATAAAATAGAAACATAATTTAGAAGTAAATAAGATATATTGTGTGAAAAGAGGGAGAGTGTCCCTTTGTGCCATTATAGAAAGAAAGAATTCCCATCACTTTGCATTTCTTGCCAGGGACTCTAAAGCAAACAATATATCAGAACACCCAGAATCATGGGCTTAGAATGAGAATTTGATTACACAGACTTAGGAAGAGAGGGTGAAAACTCCTAATAAATGTGTGTCCACATAGTTTTTGCTATTTTATTAGACATTCATTTACTTTTTATTTAATTTTAAAATAAGGAGAACATTCACATGGTTCCAAAATCTGTAAAATATACATAGTGCAAATTATCCCATCCCATTTCTATTTTCATCTCATTTGCCTAGTTCCCAGAAACTCCTCTTCATGTGGCACCACTGTCCTTATTTTCTCAAGTATCTTTCCAGAGTATTATTGTGCTTATAACAAAAACATTGAATATATATTTCTTTTTTCTTTCATTATTTCTTTTCATTTAATTTTTTTAATTATTAGATTTTATTCTTTTTTAAATTTAATTTTATTTTAAGTTCTGGGATACATGTGCAGGATATGCAGGTTTGCTTCACAGGTAAACATGTGCCATGGTGGCTTTCTGCATCTATCAACGCATTACCTAGGTATTAAGCTCAGCAAGCATTAGCTATTTATCCTGATGCTCTCCCTCCCCCTGCTCCCCGGACAAGCCCCACCTTGTGCTGTTCTCCTCCCTGTGTTCATGTGTTCTCACTGTTCAGCTCCCACTTGTAAGTGAGAACATGTGGTGTTTGGTTTTCTGTTCCTGTGTTAATTTGCTTTTGATAATGGCTTCCAGCTTCATCCATGTCCCTGCAAAGGACATGATCTCACTCCTTTTACGGCTGCATAGTATTCTGTGGTATATATGCATCACATTTTCTTTTTCCAGTCTGTCATTGATGGGCATTTGGGTTGATTCCATATCTTTGGTATTGTGACTAGTGCTGCAGTGAACAAAACAGTGCATGTACCTTTATAATATAATGATTTATATTCTTCTGTATATATACCCAGTAATGGGATTGCTGGGTCAAATCACATTTCTGGTTCTACGTCTTTGAGGAATTGCCACACTGACTTCCACAATGGTTGAACTCATTTACATTCCCAACAACAGTGTAAAGCATTTCTATTTCTCCACAGCCTCATCAGCATCTGTTGTTTCTTGTCTTTTTAGTAATAGCCATTCTGACTGGCATGAGGTGGTATCTCATTGTGATTTTGATTTGCATTTCTCTAATGGTCAGTGATGTTGAGCTTTTTTTCATGTTTATTGGCTGCATACATGACTTCTTTTGAGAAGTGCCTGTTCTGGTCTTTCGCCCACTTTTTGATGGGGTTGTTTGTTTTTTTTCTTTTAAATTTGTTTACGTTCTTTATAGATTCTGGATATTAGACCTTTGTCAGATGGATAAATTGCACATGTTTTCTCCCATTCTGTAGGCTGCCTGTTCACTTTGATGATAGTTTCTTCTGCTTTGTAAAAGCTCTTTAGTTTAATTAGATCCCATTTGTCAATTTTGGCTTTTGTTGCAATTGCTTTTGGTGTTTTCATCACGAAATCTTTGCCCATGCCTATGTCCCAAATGGTATCGCCTAGAATTTCTTCCAGGGATTTTGTAGTTTTGAGTTTTACATTTAAGTCTTTAATCCATCTTGAGTTAATTTTTGTATAAGGTGTAAAGAAGGGATCCAGTTTCAATTTTCTGCATATTAGACAGATCATGGAGACAGAAAATTAGCAAGGATATTCAAGACTTGAACTCAGCTCCAGATCAAGTGAACCTGATAACTATCTACAGAACTCTGTACCACCTCCCCAAAAAACAAAACAAAAGAAAACAACAACAACAAAAAAAAGAAAACAGAATATACAATCTTCTTGGCGCCACATAGCACTTACTCTAAAATAGATCACATATTTCGAAGTAAAAAAACTCCTCAGTAAATGCAAAATAACTGAAATCATAGTAGCAGTCTCTCAGACCACAGCACAATCAAATTAGAACTCAACATTAAGAAACTCACTCAAAACCACACACAACTACATGGAAATTGAACAACCTGCTTCTGAATAACTCTTGGGTAAATAATGAAATTAAGGCAGAAATCAAGAAGTTTTTTGAAGCCAATAAGAACAAAGAAACAACAAACCAGAATCTCTAGGATGCAACTAAAGCAGTGTAAAGAGGGAAATTTATAACACTAAGTGCCCACATCAAAAAGCTAAAAAGATCTCAAATTGACACCCTAACATCAGAACAAAAAGAACTAGAGAACCAAGAGCAAACAAACCACAAATAGTAGCAGAAGACAAGAAATAACCAAGATCAGAGTGGAACTGAAGGAGATAAAGACATAAAAAAACCTTCAAAAAATCAACGAATCCAAGAGCTGGTTTTTTGAAAAAAAAAAAAATGATAAAATAGATAGATCACTAACTAGACTAATAAAGAAGAAAAGAAAGAAGAATCAAATAGATACAATAAAAAATGATAAAGGGACTATCACTACCGACCCCATAGAAATATAATCAATTATCAGAACACACTATTTAAAGCTCTATGCAAACAAACTAGAACATCTAGAAGAAATGGACAAATACCTGAACACATACATCCTTTCAAGGCTGAACTAGGAAGAAGTTGAATCCCTGAATAGACCAATAATAAGTTCTGAATTTGAGGCAGTAATAAATAGCCTACCAATCAAAAAATGCCCAGGACCAGATGAGTTTACAACTGAATTCTACCAGATGTACAAAGAGGAACTGGTACCATTTTTTTTTTCAGAAACTATTTCAAACAACTGAAAAGGAGGGATTTCTCTCTAACTCATTTTATGAGGCCAACATCATCCTGATACCAAAATCTGGCAGATATACAACAAAAAAAGGAACACTTTAGGCCAATATTTCTGATGAGAATCGACAAAAAAAAATCCTCAATAATATACTGGCAAACCAAATCTAGAAGCACATCAAAAAGCTTATCCACCATGATCTAGTCAGCTTCGTTTCTGGGATGCAGGGTTGGTTCAACTTATGCAAATCAATAAGTGTAATTCACCACATTAACAGAACTAAAGACAGAAACCACATGATTATCTCAATGGCGCAGAAAAGGGCATCAGTAAAAGTCAACATCCCTTCATGTTAAAAACTCTCAATAAACTAGGCCTTGAAGGAACGTGCCTCAAAATAATAAGAGCCATTTATGGCAAACCCACAGCCAATATCATACTGAATGGGCAAAAGCTGGAAGCATTCCCTGTGAAAACTGGCACAAGACAAGCATGCCTTCTCTCATCATTCCTATTCAACATAGTATTGGAAGTTCTGGCCAGGGCACTCTGACAAGAGAAAGAAATAAAGGGTATTCAAATAGGAAGAGAGGAAGTGTAATTGTCTTTGTTTGCAGACGACATGTATTTTTCAATATTTACAACTTTCACATCCTGGCACAAATTCTACAAATTCAGTAAATTTATGTGTAATTAAAATACTCTGTGGTTTCTTCTTTTTTTCCTGTTTCTTCAGCCACTTTTGCTTGATCTATTCAAGAAGCCATAGGGATATAATTTCCAGGATAGACTTTGAAAACTGTATTGTTTTACTTGTGTTTGTATATAAAAATGACTTAGAGTTTTGGTTTATAAGAGCATACTTTTCTTTTCAAAGTTTCTAATAATATTGCTGCAGAAAGCTGACCCTGTATTAGTCCTTGCCATCCTGTTCAGCTATGGATAGTGCTTTTAACCTAGTGGGCATTTAAAATTTGTTTCTGAATAATGTGTGATGTTGTTAATTAGCCAGTCCTTTTCAGAGAAATGTAGTAAATAAAAATGATGTATTATCCAATTTACATTCTTGGACTGCAGAGACTTAGATTACTAGAGCCAACGTGAAAAAGTAGCATCCTAGAAGTTTGAATGAGCTGAATACTACCCTTAATGGGTTTTGGAGATGGAAAAAATAAAGTACAATGCAGTCTTGTATGAGAAGTTTGGAATAAAGAGTGGGGAGATGAGTTAAAGTGGCTCATCTTCTGATTTTTGGTCTCAAAATTCGTAAGTCTACACCAAGAATTTTGGTTATACTCTGCCATGTGTATAAAGTACTTACCCTCTCACTCTGTTAAACTCCAGACAAATTTTAAATGACTTTCCTTTTATTTTGATGATTATCTTTACAACCCATTTAATTTATTCCTAATAATTACCCTCTAAGCAATTGGATGACTTAATTATTAAAACAATAAAAACTGGAGCAATGATAAAAAAAAAAAAAAAAAAAAAAACAAGAAGAGCAAAATAGCATTACAACTTATAAAAAAGAGACCAGGGTTAAAAACAAACTTCAATAAGCCAAGTCATACTGGCTTATTTTTCCTGTTGTAATCACAAAATATTAGAGTAAATAATTTCACAAGTATGCTTTTACTGAAGAACTGGACTAGGAAGCTATCTATGCCAAACCAACCTGGTGGTAGAGTCAACATGGCTGAGACAGTCAGGATGGCAGAGGGCTTTGCTTTCAATAAGAAGTTTATTTTATGGAAGCAAGCAAAAGGGAAACAGTGAGATCTCTGGAACTTACAGTCTTCTTATATCATCTTTGATGAAAAAAGAATACTAAAAATTGAAACATTTTACTGACTTTATCTTGGTTCTTTTAAAATGCTTGATTTGAGATTATTTCAGGCAACTTTAATTGAATCATTTTGGATAACAGCAAGTCTATTTCCCTGTCTTCTTGTCATATTTAGGATCTTACTTTTTTTTTTTTCCCCTAGATGTTTTGCTCCTGTTATGGAGAAAGGCATATATCATTAACTCTTATCTAAACTCTTACAGCATGCAAGCTTTTTTTTTTTACCCAAAATGTTTATTGTGTTTTTCTTTTTTTCTTTTTTTTTTTTTTTTTTTGAGACAGAGTCTCGCTCTGTCCCCCAGGCTGGAGTGCAGCCATGTGGTCTCGGCTCACTGCAACCTCTGCCTCCCAGGTTGAAGCTATTCTCCTGTCTCAGCCTCCTGAGTAGCTGGGACTACAGGCATGTGCCACTACGACCGGCTAATTTTTTGTACTTTTAGTAGAGACAGGGTTTCACCGTGTTAGCCAAGAGGGTCTCAATCTCCTAACATCATGATCCGCCCGCCTCGGCCTCCCAAAGTGCTGGGATTACAGCCGTGAGTCACTGCACCCGGCCTGCTTCACTTCATTTTATGTTGAGTTGAGCTGGTCAAAAATGAAGAAGCAATCTAGTAAACACGTGGATGTTAATTTCTGGTCATGTTCAGAGTAAACATAAAGATTGATTTTTATTTTTATTTTCAAAATTTACATTTTAAGAAAGGAGTACTTTGGGTGCAATTTGCCCAACTGTAGAGCCTGGAAGTAATCCTAAATTAGTTAAATCTCCATGTGTAACGATTGAGCATGATAAGCTCACATGGAGGAGGCAACTATTTACCTGATAAGACAACGGAAAGAATAAATCAAATCCTAAGCAAGAATTATTATTTTAAAATTCAGTTTATTGTATTGAAATCTTTGAGAAAGAATTACTTCTTTAACCTTTGCTAACCAGTAATAAGAACATAACTTGTTATGCCAAAATTCATAGCTTCTTCTCCAGTTGTTTGATAATTAATGAACAAGCACAATAAGGAAACTTACTCAAATCAATGAACAAGTTAGACAGATTTTTGACATCCTAGAAGAGAACCTGGAGTATATGAGTTGACATTATGATGAGCGTTCACTTTAAAATAATGAAAGTCATGAATTTTGCTTGCACAAGAAATGTTAAGGCAGTTCTGCCTGAGCTGTTTCCTCTGTAAACAACAGCTTTAATGCCTGAATATCCATATAGAGTACACTGTGTTTATCCAAAATAGGTTAAGCTAGGATTTGTTCAGCAGTTCTGAAAGACTAGGGATATTCCTGGAGCAACAATCTTGAAGAAGCTATGAACTTTAGGGTTTCTTGAGGCCACAGAAATAATCTGCTGCAAGTCAATAATTATCAGGAAAATATGACTGGCACACATATTATTCAGAGGCCATCATTCTATTTAAATTGAGGAGTACCTTATATCTTCATTGATCTGTGTATTCCTTGCCATTCAGCAACTCTGCCTTTGCTTATGCTTCTTAAGCCTCACTCAGCTGCAAGAAATGATCAGTAGAAAATCCCAACATCTATAGCTGACTTTTTATGCTCTTTGTCACTTATAATTGCTCTTGAATGCATGCTCATTCTGTAATTTCATGTTAGGGAATGAAGCTAGATAATGTAGACCGGGGGTCAAAAACTAGTGACTAAAGGAGATTTATCCATTGGAGTGTTTAACATATTTTTAAATTTGAATACTTTTACAGAGGACATGCTCTCTCCTCTTCAAAACAGGACCCACTTTTCTGGATTCTACATTTGCATTTTCTGTCAGGCACCTGAAGTAATTTGAATTTGCTATCCCTTCATTAGACAAATAGAACCGAAAACTTATATGTGATGTTTGTAATAATCATCAGTTAAAATAATAAATGCACAGCGTTCAGTATCTCTCTAGCCTAACATAAAAGAGTTTATTTTGGGCACATTTGCACTTACAGTTCTATGCATTGGCAAACCCTTAGAAAGTGTGACAGATGTCAAAGGAAGTGACATGTGGGTTTTGTGTCTTGTAATTGTTTTCATACATAAGGGTCTTTATTTGGGCTAGAGGAAAAAGATGTATCAGTGAAAGGTAAATTTAAATTAGTATTCTGAATTTTATTTTGTATTTCTTAGCTTTCACTCCCTTATTTACCATAGGTACTATGAATACAGACTGGATATGCTAATTTTTTTAAAGAGTAGTATTATTCACTGAAATTTATCCACTAACTTTCAACTTCTATCAATAGGATTATAATTATGTGGTATTTTAAATTATATATTTATTTGTGCTCTTAGATGAGTAAGAGGGACATTCAGGTCAGCTTCAATCATAGCCTTTTTAGTAATGGTAAATTATCTGGAATTGAAAAATTAAATAGTAATCATAAATAATATAGGATTTTATCTGAAGCAGCCTTCTTTGATTGTCTATATATAGCTGTGTCTTAACATTATCTAGCAATCTGTGCTTGCATTTTATTACCATTTATTCTGAATAAATTCTTCCCTCACATATGAATTCATTGAGTACCAGCAAAGGTTCCATTTTTTTTTTTTTTCTGTCATGTTGAAATGAAACCTACTGTGATGAATTATTAGGACAATGAAAATTAAGCAAGAGTGAAGGCTATAATTTGAAAAGGAAATAAATCTGCAACTTGCAAAAAGAATAGTAGCTTAGAAGATTTATTCTCTCTTTCAAAGTTGCCTGTCACAATATGGTAACACTAGACATCAGGATTTGAAAGATGGCTTCAAAATTTTCTCATTGACAACATTTCTAAGTGGACAACTTTTCAAGTGTCACTGTGGGGGGCCTTTGTGCCTGTCTTTTATCTTTGCCATGATTAGAAGACACCACTTGAGGTAATTACAAATGGGAAGGTACAAATGGGCTATTTTGCAAGACATATGACCATACAGTTAGGTAAGAAAGGTAAAATAAGCAACAGACACACACTATTGTGAGCTGGTGTTGACATATAGAGAAATGATGGGCCATGATAGGAAGAAATTCCAGGCTCCCCATAATGGGACACTGTGCATTCTTCTGACCTACCTTGTCCTACCAAAATTAGCTAATTTATAGTTTATGCTTATGTCTCAGATTAGGATTAAGAGAGTAATGTCCAATAATATTTAAAATTTAAAAGTGAAATGAACAGAAATGTGCATGTTTCAGTAAATGTCTCCTTGCTTATTCTTTGTTTTCTGATGTATTAACTCACAGTTATGGAATTTTCTCCATGGGCAATGCAAAGAATATGTGACCAAGACTCAATTTCTTTGTAAGTAGAAGAGAAGAGCATTAAAATTTATGGTACCTACTTAGTGCTCAATAACGGCCTAACAATTAATTGTAACACAACTATTATTATCCTTGTTTTACAAAATATAGGCCTTGAGAACTTCGATACTATGACGAAGGTCAGGCAACTAGTGCAAGGTGGTGTCATGATTTGAACCCAACCTTGTCTAACTAGATTTTCTTCCAATGTTACTTATCATTTTTCTACCCTAGAAAACAATGTTTACTTTGGGAATTTATGAGTATCAGAATGACTAAGTTCTTAAGTTCAAATGCTAGACCCTCACATGAACACATCCCTAAGCCTTTCTGAGCCGTATTTTTCTTGTGTAAGTAGGCCACAGACAGCCATACAGACAGCATAATGGGGGACATGCAGAGGGTCATGTTACACATGTGAGTTATTTGGTAAATTTGAGGGGAGCAAGTACAAAATCTTTGTGAAATATGAAGCCAAATTATCTGTTTAGAATAATAGAGCTACAGTGAGCCAAGATTGTGCCACTGCACTCCAGCCTGGGCAAGACCCTGTCTCCAAAAAAAAAAATCTACTGTGGCCAAATATACTTAGGTACATTGTAGGCATTCAAGAAATATTTAATGAATAAATATGTATGTATGCATATGGGGGAAAAAAAAAAAAAGAATAATAGAGCCAGACTGCTCAGTATAGCACTTCAGCTCCACTAGTGATTTCAGGATATAGCTCAGCACAGAGCTGAGTTCATTTACTACTGGGAATAATTGTGAAGTTTGGGAGAAACATATTTCAACAATAAGAGCCAAACACGTATTTTCATTTTTTTTCTATCCATTTTGAGCAAACATTTGCAATTAAATTAACTTCACCCAATGTTTACTAAGGTGTAATCTCTGGCCTAAATGTTTTTACAATCTAGTTGGGAAGAAAAATATGTTTCAAAATTACCATAACAAAAAGCATGAAGTGACAAGTGTCAAAAGTTAAGTATAAACACATTACTAGGGAGCCCAGAGGAAGATGTGATTCATTCCTCCTTGTAATGACTGAAGACTACAGAGTGGAAGTGTCATTTTAGCTGTATTTAGGAGAATGAGTAACATTTATAAATGCCTGATGGAGATGTAGGAAGAGTTTTTGGAAAACATTCCAGGCTCAGGAAAAGCAGGAATAGAAGCCAGAGGCAGGCAAGGACATAATATGTTCAGAGACTCACAAATAGGTTGTGCAATTGTCCCAACATTATCTTGGAAGAGGAGTAAGAGGGTAAAGCAGTGACCTGGATTTAGATTACTGTTTAATGTACATATCGCTGGAAGTGGAGAGATATGGTGAGCATAAAAGTACAAGCTTTTTGGACTATTGAAGGAATGTGATAATGTTATTTTCTTAGTAAACACATTTTCTGGGTATTTTGAGTCTGACATTAGAAACCCTGACTTTGATGTAAACATGGATGTAACTCAGTAACAGAATGTTTTTTTTTTTCTTTTTTTTTTTTTTTGGTATAAGCCTCTCACTACATCTTACTCTTTTGGAGGATGTTGTGAGACTTACATTTGAGAGAAACCCAAGATGCCTACTAAAAATGTAGATCACTTTAGAAAACTATTATCAATTGTTCTTCAATATTTATTACAGTTCTTGCGAATTTTCTGTGGTGAAATAAATATGCTTTGAGTATTTTTGTGGTAAACATGGATGATATAAATTAATTATACATGCATATGTATTAATTTCGGAACACTAATCTTTGGCATTTGTCCTAAGTAGCGGAATCTTTTACAACTATATTTACCTATTTTTTCCCCATGCTCATGAAGATTAAAAACTTTCTAATTTCATTCTGAAGTTCATATATATAGCAATGTCTTATTATGTTTATAAAGTCTTCACAAATTTTGTCCTAATGGATTGTTACAGTTTTTAATTATCGCTATATAGAAATGAAGGCCTTTATCATTATAATTATAGGGAATAGAACCAGAAATAGAACTTTAAGTTTACTCAATAAAAATGAATATACCATTGACTCCTTGATCTGCCATGTTGTGACTTGCTGCATAGTCACTAATCTTCATTAACTTTCAAAAAAGTGGAAAAGTATTTTGTCTTAAATTTTTATTTAAAAGTATGCACAATATTGGACCCTTAGTAAATCTCAGTAAAAGAAGCAATCAAGAATATTTTCCTTGTTTTCATAGTGGGACTGAGGCCTGAAAGATTTGGAATATTATTACCTGCTTTGGTGTTAGTTTGAGAGCAGTTTTATATAGCCTAATCGTATTTTCCCTTTCTGATGTAAAATTAAATATCGGATCCTTTCTGACTGTGCAACTTTCAGAGGATGCACAAAAGAAACAGTGCATGGACCATAACTCCCTCTGCTCCCAGCGACTATATCCCTTGGTGGAAGTGTTCAGTGTGTATTTAGAGCGGAAAACTCATGACATAGAAGTGGAAGGTTCTGTCCTTTCATCATGTGTTATTCCGTGTTACCAATCCAAGCGAGTCAGACCAAACCAAACCAAACCAAAGTGTTTCATATAAACATCAAGCACTGGCTGAGATTGTAGTATATTAAATTCCTATTTCCATTCTCTTATATAGCTATTAAGAACAAGATTTTCCCTGAACCAGAGCTTTGCTATTTTACCACCTTGCGCTCTGTATTGTGCAAATTACAGCTGATGAGACATTGTGATGTTATTAGTCCCACTTGGAGAGATTTTCTCCAGGGAATAGCCTGTTCTTTATGACATTTGCTATTGTAAAGTAAAGTAATCCTCTTTTGACTTTTATTGATAATGAGTCCTCACTCTAGTGGTTAAAACCCAGCCGTTCTTGAACTAAACCAAATGGAAACAGATATGAAGGACTGAAAAAAGACACAAAAGGTAAAATCAAAGTATTTATTTATACAGCTTCACTCTCCTTTGATTAAAGTTGCCCAGAATTATATGAGAGAGACTAAATTACTATAATTAGTGCTAAGATCTGCTAAGAAAATTTACCTGACTAAACTAAGAACTTTAAGCCTTTAAGTGATTGTAAATTTTTTTCTTACTTACAGAAAAAGATATTTACTGGCTAAACAATTTCCTTTTTCTATCTGTGACCAATTCTTTTGAGGGTTAGAAATGAATGTGATTAAACTCAAAATACATGTTTGAATCTATGCAGTCTACATAGACTTGCTCTGTTTGATGGCCCAAATGTCACCTCTAACTCAAGTTACTTCTTGCACATGTGATCAGTAAAATCATTGACCTGAATGATAGAACACAGACAGTGGGTTTCAATGGTCACCACCAGGACCAGAAAGAAAACAGCATCTTCTTTGAAAGTAAATCTGTGGAGTATGTTCTGGCTTTCATATCCTAAAACAATAGGCCATGTTTCAACTACCTATGGAGCTCCTATTTACTGAATGCTTATTATGTACCATGCATTTTATATTTATTGTTTCTAATCCTTATACCAAACCTGCAAGGTAGTTAAGAATATTGCCACTTTTATACATGAGAAAACTGAGGCTCAGTAAAATTAAGGAACTTGCCCAAAATGGAATAGTTAGTACTGATGAATCTAGACTCTTACTGTGGGTGTATCTGGTTCTATCCTGTCAGCTCAGGGAAAATTTATTAGATTTACCGGGCTAAACTGCAGTAGACCAGAGCAATATTAGTTTTCTATTGCTGTGTAATAAATTATCACAAACTTAGTGATGTAAAACAAGACACAATTATTATTCTAGGGTTTCTATGATATAATAAATATATGTATAATTTATAAATAAATTATTTGTATTGCATTTATACATGTTATAATTATACATACTTACATGTATAAATAAAACATAATGTAAGGATGGGAGTGACACTTCATCAACTTTATCGATTTCCTTGTTTAGAATTGAGTCACAGTGCCACCTACATTCAATGGGAGGGATTATATGAAGACATGGACAATTGGGGGTCACTCTAGGAGTGTCTGGTCTACTATAGTGCCTATAATCAGAGTAGAACACAGCTATTAAGATATTTTTCCATGAATTCGTTGTTTTGTCCTGTTCCGTTTATTTTAAAGTCAATTTATTATTCCTCATTTGTCTGAATGTTCTTGAAGGCCTTGCTGCTTATACAGACACTTAGGTAAAGTAAAAGCAACATTAGTGTTCTTGCCTTTATTTCAATGTTCTGAATGACATTTCCAAAACGTATGTTATTTATGCTTGTTTGTATATTTCTATTTGTGTAAAATACTGAGAAAAATGATATTCCAGTCCCAATCATTGAAGAACATTAAAATAAAAGTCAGAGGGAGAAAAGATCATGAGTGTTCTGACCATGGAAATTTCAATTTGTTGTCTTAGTAAGACATATGGGAAAAGTTTTATTCCAAATGTTTAAGACCAGAATTTCCTTTCCGTTCTTCCTTCCCCTTCCCTTTCTTGCCTTTCCATTTTTTCTTTTCATTTATTTTATCTCATTTTTTTCCCCTCTCACCTTTGTCCCCTCTCCCTCCTTTTTTATCTTTCTGCCGATTATACAATATTATACTTGAAAATAAGAAGCCTGGAAGACCTCTGCTTTATTTCTAACTCTACTGCTAATTGTCTTTACACATGTTAGCCTTGTTTTCTTTTTCTATAAAATGAGAAAGCTAGTTGAAGTAACATACTGCTGCAAAGAAACACATACAGAGTGGGGTAACCCAGTTGCTTCAGGCAGCATCTCACAGGTGTGAGCGGTTTGATAGAATCACAATAAAACATCATGCAATTCCATCCTCACAGAGTTCATCTATCCCTAATAAACTGACTAGAGGTAATGACACGTGCATATGCCATGAAAATCAGGATGCCAACAGACTCACCTGACATTTAAGCAATATTTGACTAATCCAAAGTCTGCTGGTTTCTTCTGGTGAGTAAATACATTTGGTTAGTATTAAAGAGCCTTAATTCAGAGAGAAGGAGATACTACAAAGGGCTCTTTTCATCAGCATAAGGAAGTTTGATGCCATGACTGCCCACAGGCCAGAAACACAGTCACTATATATTAATATTAGATTGACACCAAGTGCTCCTTATCCTTTGGCATCCACTTTCAATCCTTCATGTAGACCACAGACCTTCTGTCAGGTTGGCATATTTACTGCATGTTAAGTTGTTATATTGTACAGCTTGTTTTGTTTTGAGAGACATCCGTTCTTGTTTGGATTCAGAAGACATTCTATTTACATAATTATGATATATATCATATCATTGTAATACGTAATGTATTTAGCACATATATAATCTCATGGCTTCAGACTTCTCTAAAAAAAATGGCTGATTTGATTTTTTATCATTTTATTTGTTTTGGAAAAGGAGCTTGTCTTGGACCATTTGTGCTTCTATAAGAAAATACCATAAACTGGGTAATTTATAAAGAAAAGAAGTTTATTGGCTCACGGTTCTGGAAGCTGGGAAGTCCAAGATCAAGATGTTGGCATCTAACCAGGGCCTTCTTGCTGCATCATCACATGATGGAAGGCAGAAGAGTAAGAATTCAAGACAAGAAACCCACTTCCATGAGCCCTTTTCAAGATGGCATTAATCTATTTCTGTGACCTCTGCCCTCAGGACCAAAATACCTCCCACTAGAACCCACCTCCCAAAACAATCCCATTCGATATTAAGTTTCTAGCACGTGATTCTGGGTGATGCATTCAAACCACAGCAAGGCTTTTACCTCAGTTTGCTACCAAATTCTGTAGATACACCAGTATTGCTACAACAGCCATTTACTTCTTATTCTGGAAAGAGTATGATTCACTTTATGGCTTAAACTAGTCTGCTTTGGCAAGAGCTCATACTTAGAAGGCAGAGAATCCTTTGTCTCTGTTATATAGCAGGTAATTTAGATTACACCAGGGATAAGTCTCTTTGTTTACTTTTAATACTTCACTATTATAATCACAAAATACTTTTAAAATGGTATTTCATATTTTACAGAGTTTTATATATATTATCTCATTTGACTCTAATTGCACTTTACTAATGAAAACATAGATTATTTGTAACTTATAGATAAAATAATTATCCTGGTAGAGGTTCAGAAGTTTATAAAATAATAGCCAATATCTTGTGAATATTTAATATGTTTCAGACATTGTCCTAAGCATTTTATACACATAAATTTTATTACACACACACGCGCACACACAGACACACCCCTATTGTTCCCATTTTGTAGATGAGGAAACGGAGGCTTAGGAAAATTAAGTGACATATCTGGAGACACAGTGTGCCTAAGTGCAGACCTGGGATGCAGCCCATCCATGTGACTTCAAAGATCATACTCTTCTTCAATATTATGTTTCCCGACATGAAAATATGGTTTAGCACTAATAACATTCTGCAAAATTGGAGCAGTAAAATGTTGGTCTGTGAGAATTATAGTAAGCATAGTGTTGCTTAGTGTATTCAAAAAAATCTTCACATTTTAAATACAAGAGGGAAAATAATGTGTGTTGTAGAAAACTAAAATTAGCTGTACACTTGAAAAGCAATTTAATATCATCAACTTACCCTTCCAACAATACTGTCTAAGATATAACATCTCACTGTACAATTAACAGGCAGTTAGCAGAATGCTGTTGCTTGGATTCAAAGACCAAACCGAGTGGCTGTGCGGGGATTCTACTTTGGGTTTCCTACTCTGGTTGTCAAACAGGTCCTCGAATTGTTTCTTCCTTTTGCCATTGGAAATTGCTAATGGAATTCCTTCACTGGAGTTTATTCTATGGTCATACAACTTTTTTCTTTCTAAGTACTTGAAGAGACCTTTTTCTTTTAGTGGAGCAATTGTACTTGGAAGCAGAAAACGTAAGAGTTCACACCCTATTTCTGTCAATACGAGTGAAGTAATAGGAGAGTTCTTTCATCTTTCTTTAGTTCGCAGTTCCTGCCATGATCACAATTGAACAATCCACAGGTAGCTCAACCAGGCAGAAAAAAGTCAAGCCACAGCAAGATACTATTAGTGATCTTGTTTACCTGGTTTATCTATGTTGGGCGTCAGAATTTTGATTGCAGTAGGTAGTGGTATATACCAAATCCAGATTTTTTTTTTTTTCCTTTTTTGAGATGGAGTCTCATTCTGTCACCCAGGCTGGAGTACAGTGGTGTGATCTCGGCTCACTGCAAGCTCCGCCTCTCAGGTTTCACGCCATTCTCCTGCCTCAGTCTCCCGAGTAGGTGGGACTACAGGCTCCCGCTACCACGCCCCACTAGTTTGTTGTATTTCTAGTAGAGACGGGGTTTCACCATGTGAGCCAGGATGGTCTCCATCTCCTCAACTCGTGATCCGCCCGCCTCGGCCTCCCAAAGTGCTGGGATTACAAGCGTGAGGCACTGCACCTTACCCAGAAAAAAATTTTTTAAATGCTTGGAGAAGATCCTTTGCCATGTGACATTATGAAGTTAATACAAATTGTTCCAGAATGAATTTCTAACTTGTTCTCACTAACCAGTTAGTAAAATTATTTCCCCTTTTTTATTTTTCTTGCCAACAGAATAATTCTGTTCCACTTTAGACATCTTAAATTATCCAAGTTTTGCTTATTTTGTTCCTCTCTGAATCTGTTCTGAAGTATGCTGTGGACATTGGTTGGTTTGCATTTTTTACATCTATTCCTCTTTCTATTGATAGTATGGAGGTGATTTTGCTTTGAGGATACTATCCCATTGGATATGATGCAAAATAACCATTCATCAAGGGCCCTGCCCTTCTCAAGGCAAAGGGCCAATGATTCAAGTTAAGCCAGCTAGATTTTCTCATCTTAGAATTAGATTCCTAAGCTGAGAACCAAAAGAATAAACATGGTGAGAACTGATTGCTTCTGTTTTTAAAGAGACTACTCAACAGTTTCTGATTCCAGATTCCTGTAGCTGTGTTTCCAAAATTGTTTGAGATGATTTTTTTAAATAATTTTCTTTAATTGTGTGTTCTATCCCATATTCATCTTTTAAAGCCTTTAGCCAGCTCTGGCTTCAGTTGCCTGCCAAAGATTCTAACTGATGTAAGAACATAATTGAATTGTTCATCCGAATTTTATCTACACTTGTGTAGGTCCTAAACGTAGCTAACAAGAGTGTTCTTTCCATATGTATATCTACCTGTTCCTCTCTCTATGTTCTGTGTTTTGTTCTGTCCTACTGCTACTTTTAGAAAGAAAAGTATGTATATCAAATTATAGTTGGATATGTATTGAAAACTAATTATTCTACTGGACAGAAATAACAGATACAGTTTATTTTCTATTAATAACCTTGCCTTAAACTCATCCAGGTTGATTATCTATTTGTTTCTCTCTTATGGCTATGTAGGCTTCAAAATACTTAACACAGTACCAGTCAAGTTATCTTAAATGTTCATTAAATCTGTCTCTTTGAAAGTTCTAATAAATTATTAAGGTATTAAGACAACAAAGAGTTCCCTAAAGAGGTAGCAAATTTGGCAGTGTGATCTTAAACTGTTAAAACTTTGAGCACCTTTGTGGTGGTATTATCTTTGTTGTGAATGGATAAATAGTATCAGATGGAAAGATGGACTCCTGGAGCAAGGTTGTGCACAGACTGTGCAAGCAGGGAACACTGAAATGAAGAGATTCTGTTCAGAAAAAAAATGAGATGACTATGTACTGAGGAGCAACCTTAATCTGAAAAATAACAGTAGGGAGCAAATCTCTGAGAAAAAATATATGTCAGAGTTCATTATTACATCAGAGATAAAAAGAGAGATCTCCAATTTCAAACAGAATGCTAAAACATGCATGGAAAAGTGTGGAAATGACTCCCATTAAAACACTTTTCTTTTAGCTGTAGTTACCCAGAAAATCTCAGTAGTCTTGGGCTAACATTTGAGCAAGAATAATATGAATTTCAGCACTCATATATATCCAACACCTTCTAAGAATATGCTTAGTTATTATTTAAACGGTCTAATGTTAATCTGCCATGTCTTTTCCACTAACTCCAAAATGCACCTAACCATCGGCATATTAGGCAATAAAGATAATGGCATTAATTACTTCTTGGCATGCTTCAAACATTAGGAGGCTTAAGACAGAAAATCATGTTTTAGAAATACAAATTTCTTTACTACAAAACATCTTTTGTTCTGAAATGAGATGCTTAGGCTTTCTTTGTGTTTTCCTATTTTAAATTTTCATGATATTCTCTGGAAAGGTGAATACTAGATAGTCTCCAATTGGTAGACTGAATCCCTCCAAGAGCTTGCAGAAGCATTCTCTTATATTTAGAATTACATGTAACAAGTTATTAGAGAGATAAAGACAGGGCTACAACTAGAATTCTTACCATAGATATCATGATATATACACACATACATACACACGAGGTCCTTGTTGTACATGGTAACTTAGCATAAAATAATACACATAAGAAAATCTCCTAAAATAAGGCCAAAATTTCATACCAAATGTTGGGAGTTGTAGGGGTTGATTGAGGCTTTATTTTGAAAAGTTAATAGTAAAAGTATTTTATCTTATGTTTTAAAAATCCGGGCTATAGGTTGGGTGCAGTGGCTCAGGCCTGTAATCCCAGCACTTTGGGAGGCTGAGGTGGGCAGATCACCTGAGGTCAGGAGTTCGAGACCAGTCTCATCAATATGGTGAAACCCTGTCTCTACTAAAAATACAAAAATTGTGGGCACCTGTAATCCTAGCTACTTGGTAGGCTGAGGCAGGAGAATCTCTTGAACCTGGGAGGCGGAGGTTGCAGTGAGCCAAGATCGTGCCACTTCATGCCAGCCTGGGCAACAGAGCGAGACTCCATCACAAAAAAAAAACTAAAAAAAATCTGTGCTACAATAACAATTTGTTATTAATTTTTAAAACAGACTGACTTAAGCATTATATATATATGTATACACATATATATATAGAACTTTTACATTCAGGCAAAATAGTGGTATGATAGCACCACATGATATTCTAAATACAACTTTGACTTATGCAGCAAAATCACAAAAAGAATCAATTTTACAAAATATACTAGAACTTCATCAATTTTTCTAAGAGCCATTTTTTAGACTTTAAAATTCAAAGCATTATCATTTGAAGCACCTTGTTTATTTTCTCTTCTTCAATTGTTAACTGGTTTAAATCAGCCTAATCGTCACATACCAGTGGCTTTGCCTATGAATCTAGCAGTTGTTCAAGATCACTTATTCCCATGCCATGAAATGTTGTTTCTGCAATATTTAACATTTTGAACATTTTGTATGTATATGTAGATGATTTCAGTCTTTTATAAGGCAGGACGTGATAATGTCAACATTAAGAAAGACCTGTGCTAATAATTAGAAGGATAGATATTTGAATGCTTTTCTTCCTGTGGGTACTAGAAACTATACAGACTAAGTGAAAACAGACAATACTTTGCCTAACACACTGAAGACACATTTACAATTTATTATGAAATTACCTTGAATTATCAAGTAGTGTCTGAAATTTGTCAAAATCATTAGGAGATCTTGGGCTTAAGCTTCCAGTCATTCTTTGCCGTCATTGATAAATCTGGATACTAGTGAAAGCACAAATATCTAGAACATCTTTATCACACTATAGAACTAAAAAATGATAGCCAAACCCTTTCTAATTTCTGTTTCCAACTTCCAGTAGAATATTTATTTTACTGCATGATTTTTCTTTGGGTGCCATAGCTGTCACTGAAGACCTCTGGCTATGTAACCTTATTATGTTCCAGCTTTTCCCCCATGGACTTTAATGGTGTGGATTGATTTCTAACCAATATATTATATAGAATGAAAGAAGAAATAAGTGAGCAATCTCTCAAAATGTGTGATATAGCTCAGAAACAATAGCTTTTCTTTATATTGATTGTTGGCAAATCCTATGCCTGGTAATCACCATTAAATTGTCCACGTGACTACTGGGGAAAAGAATAATTTATCTTATATTTTGAGTGTTAGTGGTTAGTTACGCAATAAATTGTGTTCTGCATTTCGTCTAATAACAATATTGAATTTTCTCTTAATTAGAGCATTATGTCTAAAATGTTAGGTAGTCAGAATCTGTTTATGTAAATTCTAACGGAGAAGACTGGAGAACAGGATGAGTGTAATATGTCATTTATATTACCATCATTATTTTTTTACATCCTCAAAGGAACATTATCTTTTTTTCTCTGTATATTTTAGCTCCTTTAACCTAAATTTCACCTTCTGTCTTTTCTCCTTTCTGCATTTTCTCTTTCTCTCTTTTTCATTGTCTCCTTCACATTTGAATTCCCATTTCCTCAGTTGTTATTGTTACCTTAATGATTATCAATATACTCTCCAGAGTGGGGCCATGTACAATTCTGTCATTTGTAGTAAGGCCTAGCACTGCCAAGCACTCTGCTAAGTACATTTACATTTGTTCCTTCTAACAACCTGCAGGACAGTTCTCTGGTTGGCCTGCTCCCCTTTCTCACTTGTAGTTCTCAAGAATAGCTGTAGATCATGTTGTATAGTATACTGTGCTGGGAATGCAACAACCTGAGATGAGGAGGGACTGGCAGGAACAGACTGGATCAGTTCTAATCCTCCCCTAAAAACAGATGTCCATCAGTATTTCTGTCCAACGTGTCAAGTGACCCCAGGGAGTATAAATCCCAGGCGTCTCTGCTTTCCAGGGTTCCTGAGCTGTGGTGCAAGCGAGGCACACACAGATGAGACTTCATCTGCTCCAGCAGCTAACATGAACTTGGGGGACATATCTCACATTGAAAAATCCTAGGCTTCTGTTCTCCCTTGATGCCTATCTACAAGTAATAAGCCTGCTTCATGTAACTTGCTGTGTGTGCAGATGTTCTGTCTTACTAAACATAGACATGCTGGTAACCAGTGCACAGTGAACCTGCTTTACAAAATTGGCTGAGCCAGCAGGGTCCAGTCTGGCAGAACCATGGGTTATTGGCAAATCAGGAGGAGTGATACCTCTCAGGACCCAGCCTAGGACAGAAACATCAGCCTAGGGGTGCAGGAGCTGGACATCCAGTCAGATGTTTTATGGTGAAGAATGGTATTAAGGGGAATATAAGTCACTCTTCCCCCTAAAGAAGTGAATGAGCTGGCTGCATAGATCAAGGCACCAAAAGAATTGTGGAAACAGCAGAGCAGCGCACCATCTCCTGATTTTTGGGGGCACACATGTGATTGTTCATTTCCAGGGCTGGGGAGTTCTAGAAGTGAGTGCTCAGGTAGATTCCATGACACCTGAGAATAAATTAACACTTGGTTTGCAGGTCTTCAAAGAAAGGGAGCACTAAAAAACAGACTAAAAAAAAAAATTCCAGGGAAGCCTTCTTTAGTCTAGCTGATGTGTTTGCCTGATAAAGTGACATTGCCGAACCAAGTGTCTCAGACCAAACAGTGCAGTTAAGAATGGGGACAAAGTCTCCTCGTTCACCGTTAGAGGCCAATGACCCTATTCTCCTGTGAAGAATGAAAAAAGAAAGAAAGGACTTTTCTGGGGTTTTTGGATACTTGAGCCCACATGACAATATTTCTAGGGCTTCTTAGGAGAAAAATTAAACTGATGATATGAAGAGGTTTTTGAGACAAATGTGATGATCCATGGTGCTGACTTGCTTATGATGCTTATCTGTTTGTGGGTGGAACTCTGTGGGTCATTTGGAGTGCCAATGACCATAGCTCCCACTGCTGAATGATTTTAAGCATTGTTATTTTGGCTGCTTGTGACACAGAACATCACCACCACCTTAGGGGGTGTGTCCCCTCACAGCTAAGAATTTGAGCCTTAGCTATTCAATAATAGCGTTGATGCTTAGTAAATGGAGGAGAGGATACTACTTGGTTAATTCAAGACTTGCTATAGGCAAAAGTGTTACAACCCACCCTGTCACAGTGTAATACCTCAGTCTGGCTCATCAAGAGGAATGGAGACTAACAATGAACTATTGCAGGCTGAATGCCAAAGCTACTTGAGTGAGCAGCAAAAGAAGTATCCCAGATATATCCAAGTGATAATTTTGACCTTGGAAATATCCACTCAGGAAAAGGAAGCCCAACAGCCAGTAGGTGTCTTTTGTATTGGAGGCAGCATGTAGCTCACCTGCACATTCTTTTGGGCCCCCTTAGACAAGTTGACCAGCAAAGCTGTCAAGTTTAAATGAGGCCCTTTGCAGCAGCAGATCTTGGAAGACATTCAACAAGTCAAGACCCAGGCACTACCTTTAAAACCTTGAGTCTGCTACCCTGATGGAATTATTGGTGTGTGCAATGTTTCATGATGATTGAAGTCTGTGACAACAGAAAACTGCTACTGGGTATACCAGTCTCTCAAATTTGGGATTTATAAGTTGTCTGAGGCAGATATATCCCCTTTCGAATAACAATCCCTTGTTTGCTATTGGGCACTGGTGGAGACTGTGCATCTCACAGGTTGAGTGCCACATGGATGCTGTGAACTGAACTGCTCTTTCTCTCTTTTGGGCCTCACAAACTGAACCAATAATGTTAGACAGGCTCAACAGAGCTCAATTATCAAATGGAAATGGTACATTTAATATCAGGCCCAGTCAAGACTCCAAGTTACTAGTAGATTCCATGAGTAAATAGCTAGCCTATCAGAAGGGACTAAATGACCCATAAGGGATCCTTTGGCTCCTTCCATAGATATTTGCGACCCAAGATTCAGAGATATGCATGCCAACAGCATAGCATGGTTTACTGATGGCTCTGTGAAATAAGCAGACAGGGTCCACAGGGGTATGGCCACCGTCCAGCCAGTGGACCGCCTTGTTTTGACTGAGATTGGACATGAATATTCTAGCCAACGTTAGAAGGGCGGTGCCCCCATCTAACAAGGTAGTATGTACACTAAACACTGTACTCAATGCAAGGGAAAAATGGCACGTAGTGCATGTTAGAAAACACTGAGCATGGTGAGGGTGGAGGCCAACCAGGCAGCCTCCTGATTAAGCTGTGCCTACAAAATATCAATTTCAGTGTTCCCAACATTTTTTCCCCTTTTCCCACTACAGTGCACATCCTGGGGGTGGTTTGCATTTCAGATTGTCATAGTATCACAGGTGAGGATCCCTGACTCTAATCTGGAGACAGTTCTTCCCCCAGGTGCCTCCCTTTTATGAGCTCCCACAGTGGTGAGGAACAGATCCAAGGAATACCAAGGTGCTAAGGTCCCTCTAGCAGCTTCTGGAGCATGTAATCCTTCCATCTGGGTGAACGAGTATGGGACGTGACCTCTTCTTAACCTAAAGGTTGAAAGTTCTTGGTCAAACAACAAGGGCAATGGGTGCCTTATATGGGCGATAGTCTTGAGACTGAAATAGGACTGGGTCACTACACTAACTCAGCCCAACCCCCATGTGATAGGTGGGGAACATCTGGGACCCCAGGAGGGAAGAGGGGTGAGGTACTAACTGTCAGTCTGCCTTTTTTTTTTACAAGGATGTGACAGCAGAGGCCTGGAAGAAAAATGCCTTGATTTGACTATGTAAACTGTGGCCATTACAGGTAACCTAAAATAATGCTGAATCTGCTGTCCTGGACCTCATTCTGTCCCAGACCACAGACACCTTTTCATCCTGCCAGTGGTGAACTATGCCAGCATTCCTAATACTACAGTGCACGTCTATAGAAGCTGAGTCCTGGATTATCAAGTGAAGACCTGATACTTACCACATGGGAGAGAGCAAGAGAGACCGTGTTTTAATTTAGCTGGTCTGAGGTGGCACAATGTCACAACCACAACTAACAAAACCTTGGCGGGATGGTATTTTGACATAGCCAGTCTTCTTTTGTCCCTCTCTGCCTATCTGTAGGCAATAAAACCGCTTCATGTAACATTGTGTGTATGAGTATGCTGTCTCACCAGATTCAGACAAGTCAGTAACCAGTGCATAGTGAACCTGCTTCACACAGCCCTAGGACAATGGGTACTATGATCAGCAATACCATTGTATGGATGAGAAACTGAGGCATAGAGAACTAAATCACATAGCTAGTAAGTGGCAGAATCAGAATGTGATCCCAGGCAATCTGGCCTGTAGAGTCTGTAATATTATTGACTATGCTATGGAGTCTTTGATGGACTAGGGAAAAAAATTACCATTGCTCTTCCCAAAAATCTTATAATTAAATGATTATAATGATCAGATATGCGCACAACCTTGGAAAATGTAATTTTTCATAAATTTTAGATCATTAGGAAATATTGTCCATTTTCTTTCTTGGCTAACTTTGATCATTGGGAACAGCAGCATAGGAGTTTATTATTTATTTATTTATCTAATAGTAAGCATTTATCTAAACTCTTTATGGAAACCTTCAAATGAGTCATTTCATTTATGTAGACCAAAATGCAGCTGAAAAATCTAAGTATATATTTAAATTTACTGAAAATCATATTTTTTTTCCTCAAGTAAGCCTTTCATTATTCCTCTGGAATTTCTCTTTTCCATGTAATGACTCTTTTGTTGGTAAGATTTTACTGTGTTATTCATTGACAGCTGCAAAACTGCTTTGCCAAGTTAAAAATGAAATCTGTATTTTGAAAGATACTTGTTTGTTAAACATAAAATGTTTTATTTAGTTGCTTGTTTATAATAGTTTTAGAGAAATATTACTTTAGGAATATATTTTATCTGAAATCACTATTAAGAGTTCATTATATTTTCCATGTTTAGGATTCTGTTCTCTCATTTCTTTAATATCCTCTGCAATTAAACACTGACAAAAATGAACTTATTTCTTATTTTTTTGGATTTATTCTCCTCATATCCTTCCTTGTGAATATCCTCACATAACTTTCCACTGTCTACTAGATAATCAAATGAAAATTACCTATTTAACCCCAATTAAGAGCTCAACACAACCGTTCAACCCCTAAATCTGACATTCTTCAAGCCCTTAGCCTTGTACTATCTTGCCTCATTCAACCCATTTTCTATTTCTTCTCAAATGAATTAATGAAATACTCAACTATTGGCCTCACTACTTTCTAGAAAGGCATTTGTCCCTTGCAAAGGCTTTTGGTTTTGGTTTTGTTTATTTAAGCTACTTTCTATACCAGGAATCTCTTTCTGATTCTCTCTTTCATCCTTCAAAATGGAACTTGAATAATCTTTATACAGTATAAAATCTGTAAATTGAGAATTTTTAATAGTTGTCACTATTGTATTAGCACATTTCATTCAATTGTTTGTAGTCTTAAAAACTTCAAATACAATGTCAAATCGATATAATGACAACATTCTTGAAAAAGCAATGTATATTTGCCACAGATAAAGACAGGTTAGAGGATGTTTTAGATAATATGGTTCAACATTTGTTCCCATGGAAGGATCAGAGGTGTGCAGAACCCTAAGTAGGGAAGGAAATCTCAAAAATAGTTACTACTTCTTGCCACATGTCCTTGTCAAGATGTAGTATAGTTCTCACAGATGCTTTGTGTTTTTAGCCTGATGTGTTTATGGGAAAACCACACCAAACTGAAACATAACAAAAGTTCTGCCTTGAACTAGAATCACTGAGTAATCTCAGCCTTCTCTGCCCCTTATGTATAACCCAAGGCAGCCAAGGTAGTGAGGGCAGATGGTTACCTGGGTGCCAAGGAGAGGGTGGGGGAAAGGTCAAATATGATGGTATACTGTGTTTTCTGTCTGCCTTAGCTCACTGATCTTAGACGGTCAGAGGATTTGAGGTGATCAGTGACTCTAAACTGCCGTAATTGTGTGTGTTAAGGTTTGTTGAGACAGTGTTCTGGAGCACCCCGAGTATCTAGGCCATCCTTGTAAACAGAATGGCTGGTTTCTTAGAGTCTTCAATACATCTGAGAAGGTCCAAGCTCTGTGCCTGGTCCCACAGTCTGATTAGATTTGCTTAGTCTATCTGTAAAGGTTGTTAGTCTGGCCAGTCTTTCTGGACTGATTGATGTATTTACCATACCAAGATTTTTCTTACAGTTTTCTTGATACCTGACTGAAACTTTTCTCTCTGGTTAAATGGAAAGTTTAGGATAGCCATGGCCTTGGTGGAGGTAGAGGTTGAGGTTATACATGGGAGGATACCCATTCTGGCTTCCAGTTGGATCAAGGCATCTGGGTTTATTGACCCATCCCACTTGACTCTTTCATTTAGCCCTTCCAGCAATGCAATAGAGGGAAATTTGACCCCTATCCATTTGACCTCTCCACATGAAGTTGGGGACATGAAATAGGTCCAAGCAAAAGTGCAACCACAGCCATGGCTCTGGTTATCCATGTAGTAGGACCTCCATTCACCACTTTTTTTTCTTTTCTTTTCTTTTTTTTTTTTTTTTTTTTGAGACAGAGTCTCACTCTGTCACCCAGGCAGGAGTGCAATGGCACGATTTCGGCTCAGTGCAACTCCTGCCTCCTGGGTGCAAGCGACTCTCCTGCCTCAGCCTCCCGAGTAGCTGGGACTACAGGTGTGTGCCATCATACCCGGCTAGTTTTTGTGTTTTTATTAGAGACTGGGTTTCACCATGTTGGCCAGGCTGGTCTTGCACTCCTGACCTCAAGTGATCCTCCTGCTGTGGCCTCCCAAAGTGCTGGGATTACAGGCATGAGCCACTGCTCCTGGTCCATTCACCCTTCTTAAGCACTTCTCCCTCATCTCAGATCCTATGGCCATAATATATAGAGATGTGATCACCTTGCTTTTGTGATTCCAACATCTGTCTCCTCTGTCCTGCTCTTGACACTGAAGCTGATGTGACTCAGTAGAATCTGTCAGATACAGGTAGCTTAGAAGCTGTAGTCAGCTAACCTTGGTTCTGATCCCTCTTCTACATTCTACTGCCTAATTAACATAGTGCAAAGAAAACAAAATGCATTAAGCTGAGTTTTCTGTAAAAGATGGAGATAAATCTGATAAATAATTGTTTGGAAGTTTCCTAGATGTACTGTATTCCTGGATATTTTTAGGTTGCTAAGCAGCTGCCGGAGAGGAGGTAATGCAAGTGAGATCAGTCTCTGTCTTTTCCTGATAGAAAGAGCTCATTCAGTAATTTGTTGCTCCAGGGGAGAAGACCCTGGGAGACAACACTTACGAGCCCTGGGAGTGAGCATTGGAACATAGGAGATTATAAAGATAACCTAGCCAGAGAGATCTCAAATTATCAAAGGTGGTTGACATTAATGTGTTTGTGTTTATAGTCTCTATGGTTCATAAAGAACTAAAGAGAAACTTAAAAGATGGGCTGTGTTTAATCTTCTTCTGAGGCACTGGGGCTGGGAGGAACTGAGGGCTTTCTGCTAGGTGACAACCAGAGACTAACCTCTTTGATGGCTAATACCTGCTGGCTCACAAGAGCAAAGACATGGACACTTGCATACCTCATTGGCAGCCCCATACATAAGCTGTCCCGGAAGCTGGACCTGAGCCCCAGTAAGCAGATACACGAAAATAACACACCATCCAACAGGGATCTAATAGCCAGTGAGAGAAAAATTGCACAAGAACCCCAAAACAAGTGACTCCTAATGAATTTGAGCTGCTATAGGAGAAATATGAAAACTTGAACCAAATAAAATATAATTATAAAAGCATTTAGGAATATCAAAGTAGACCTCACTAAGTATTTATGTTTTTCACTATTTAACTAGGTCTGGCTGGTGGTTCATAAACAGGTGCAATATTTGTCCATTATAGGCTAAGGCAGTGAAGAGCTGGTGAGCCCCTTTAATTTTTCTTTTTTCCTGCCACGGTGGCCTTGGAGGCCACTTGTTCCAGATGGTAAAGCTTTAACATGCAGTAGATCACCTGACCTACATTGAGTTATAACGTGTGAGAGAAAACAAACATCTAAAACCAAAACCTTCTATTGATTATCAGTGAGATTTCTGAGTTGTCTATTTCCATAACATATGGTAGTGCTTCCCTGGCAAATGCTGATATTCTGCATTTGTATTCGGGCAGTCTTACCACATTGTCTGTTCTCTTACTCCAAGTTCTGTGAGCTGTAGCAATAATAACCATAAGTGCTTGAAGAACAGTAGTATTTAGGATGGTATGCAGGTTCTCTCACTCTGGAAGGTGGAATTTAGGGCATTGATTCTCAGACCTTAATGTATATATAACTAAACTAGGGATTTAATTAGAATTCAGATTCCGATTCAATACATTTTGGGTAAACTTAGACATTTGCTGCATTTCTAGCAATCTTCCAACAATGCTAATGCTGTTGGATAATGGGCGACATTTTAAGCAGCAAAGTTTCAGGAGGTATGTAGTAAGGTACTCTCTCCTGGCCTTGCAAAAGCTTGACAAGTAGTCGAGACTTTGAACTGTTATAATAACACCTCAGGTGGGAAGGCTTGGTCTTGTACCACTGAAATTGACCTATCTGTGTGTGATTGCCCTCCTTGTGGAGGCAATCAATTGCTTCTTCCTTTCCTCTGCTTTGTGTATTTGTAAACAGCTTAAGTGGTTGGAAGCAGTCAGGAGCAGGACGTTAGTGCTCTCTGCTGTCTGACTGAGCTTGGAGCAGAGCATGCCACTCAACTTGCCCTGCCCACATACTGACCTTAATGTATTAGAGACAAACTTCCTGAGTCTGACTTTCTCCAGAGCAACACCCAGTGAGTCAAATATTTGATCTAAAGTGTGACTTACTTGAAATTCCAGGAACATATTCCAATATTCTCAGCTGTTTTGTCAATGACGTATTGTTAAGTCAGTGAATGTAAATGGTAACAGAGTACAGGAAAACAAGAAATTCTATCAATTGTGACTGTCTCCTAGCCTAGAGAATCACCATTACTAGAGCACTAAGATTGTGTGTCTTACTTAATAGTCAATGTACTCTTCTTCTTTGGGAGCCATTTTATTCCTAAAACATATCCTTATTTGGGAGTAATTACTTTTCTTAAATAGGCAAAACAATTTTTTTTTTTTTACTACCTATCCAATATTTGGTAATAAGTACAGCTTTAGGGAAACAAGGACATTCTTTAAACTAGAATGAGTCATAACTAAGTATTTTGTGCCTCTAAGGATGATTCAAGATGTTTAGATCCATAGTCTGAAACATGAAGGTGAAAGATCACTTTTAATCTCCTTGCTTTATAGGGAATTGTGCAGATATTAATCTTGTCCGAAAATTCTAGCAAGGAAACATTCCACACCCTTCTCCTTTTTGAAAGCTCTTTTCCCTTGTCACCCTGTATCTTCTCATGGGTTTTAAAGCATTTTGACATAATTTTGCAAACTGAGTCTCATAACAGTCTACTTACATTCACCAAGTGACCAGTGACTTTTGAGAGTTCACAGTTACTTTTATGCACTAGATTTATCCCAGATAATGGCTGTTTTTAAAGTCAGCTCCAATTCTAGAGTTTTTATTCTGTCTGAAGTATCATTATCTGATGCATACAAATTTTTAATAATCTTGGAGATTTTTTCATATATGTACCAAGTGTGAATTCTCAGTCACCACGTCTGAGTTTAGAGCTGTCATGTTGACTTATTATTTCTAAATCAAATAAAATGTGACTATGAAATTATATTTATCAATATGGGAAGAATTTCAAACTTGATCTTGAAGTGATCTCTCCTACTTAGGATTATATAAGGATCAGACTACTAAAGTGACCAGAAAGTCAGAGAAGAATAATTACTTTTCTGTTTCTCATGGTTACTACTAAGATGCTTATTTTCTAAGATTGCAATGTATTTTACAGAGAAAATTTTGGATGTTCATGTCAGTTTTGAGCATGGGTATTCTTGGGTAACTTTAAAGCCCCGATACCACCACTCCACAGAAATTTTGATCTGAAGTTAAGTCTCCAAAGTTCTATAAAAAATGATGATAGTATACTTTATTTAGGAAATCTTACCCTCAAAAAACATATGCTCTTTTCAGTCTTGGGGAATTATTTTTCTTTAAGGATAAGCAGCCTCTACCTTTATGTCTTTAAAAGTTCTCTTTATCTTTGTTATCACTTAGAAAAAAGAAAAAAGAGAAGTTAAGGAAGTAATAGCTGATTGGATGTGGTGCAACAAACAAAGAATGGACTGGCTATTTTAGGAGTCTGGCCCTATATGTGATCTCAGGTGAAGAGGCAGCATATATGGATAAGAATTCTGGTAGGCAGGTGATGTGATAATGGGCACCTGAAGTTCTTCAGAGAAATTTATTAGTGCAATTGTTTCCAAAATTCTTATCTGGGAGTTGGGATGGGAGAAAAATGTTAAAATGTGAGGGAAGAAAAAGATTGTAAATATTCACTTAGAAGAGTTCCAGAGTAAATGAATTAGAAATGTATAGAATGTTTTTCTTACAGCACTGATGTTTGTGATTGCTACCCAACATGACACTGATTATTGTTTTTGTATCCTTTTTTCTTCTACCTTCATCTTCAAAGAAGAGGTTCTGAGAAGGCAGAGAGATAGATATAGCATTCAGAGTATGATGAAGAGAGAAGCAAGAGACTTTAGCCTAATTATAATAATTGACTTTATCAAGGCTTTTCAGAGTAACAGAATGAATAAGATAAATAGATTGACACTCAAATGTACAGAGAGAGAGAGAGAGAGATTGGTACTTACTATAAGGAGTTGACTCATATGATTATGGAGGCTGGCAAGTCCAAAGATCTGCAGAGTGAGTCAACAAGTTGGAGACCAAGGAAAGCCAGTGTTTCAGATTGAGTCTAAAGGAAGGAAAAATGCTGATGTCTCAGTCCAAAGATTGTCAGGCAGGAAGGATTCTGTCTATCCATGAGTTGAAATGATAGGATGAGAGTTACCCACACGAAAGAGGACAACCTGCTTCACTCAGTCAACAAATTTAAATATTAATTTCATTCAAATCACTCTCATAGAAACTGAGCACCCCATGAACCGGTAAAATTGACACCTAAAATTAACCACTACATTATGGAATGTAAGATGGATACTGTGAAAAAGTGTTAGGATTAATAAATTCAAAGGGATAAAGGATAGTTTACCTCATGGCACTGAAAGAAATGACCTGGATAAAAAGAGATGATGGTCAAACTGGGTTCAGAGCATTATTGGTGATGGTAAGATACAGCAATGAAAATGGTTTTTATCTAAAGAAAACTATAGATATAATGGATGATCTAGCACTGCATTGTCTAATATGATAGCCATTACTCACATGTAGCTGTTTTAATTGAATGTGCAATAAAAGAGCTTTTTGAACTAAACCTGGACTAAATCTACTAAAGCCTAATCCTAGTTCTGTGTGAGTCTCCTAGTTCACAGTCTTTAGAATCTTTACCCCATATTGATTATGCTTTTGAGTGGCATTTTTACTTGACTTGACTTTCATTTGCAATACCAGTACCTAAGTTGACATATCTCTTAGTATGTAAAACAAACAAAAACTAATGCATTACTACTTTTTTTAAACCTCCTAAATGTTTTACTTTTAGATTGTACACTGTGTTAATTTAGAATGGCATTATAATGAAAGAACCAATTTATTTTCTCTAAATCAAAGAGCTTTTTCTCTGGCTACTGTTCAGAAGGATCTTTTCCTGACAAAATAACACTCACAGGTCCTCACAGATTTCCAGGATCTCTAATAGGCTGTTACAAGAATACAGCTTAGGAAAGTGCATACACCAGGTAAAGACTCCATTGCTACATTAAATTAAAATACAAACTTTTCTTATAGCTCATTTAGAAAATAGCAACCAGATTTTAACTGTTACGAGAAAAAACACATTCATATTTTTTTATATTCCACCAAAATGATTCATGTTATTTACATCTTCGCCAAAATAACTTATTTTATTTTGTCGATTTCTGGAAAATTAAGGCAGAAATGTTAATCATCTCAACTTGTCTTGTCATTCTTCCAAATTTACTATTTAATGCATAAAATTTAAGCTGTATTTCACTCTAAATGATTGGTTTGAAAATTATTGAGGATAAATAGCTAAGATCTGTATTAATTCCATATTAACAATGACAGAATAAATGCTTTGAAGATGGTAAACACCTGACCCAGAAATGGATGTAGAATGCTGAAAGAGGCGGAAGAGTTAAGTATATTAAAATGTTATGAGAGAACATTCAATTTACAGGGAGACAACAGTTTATTTTTAAAGAGGCAATTAAATCATATTCTGCTAGGAAAACTAAGATATATTTTACATTTTTATAATATATGCATTTAAAATGTAGTTTCTCTTATCAACCTCAAAGTATTTCCTTTTGTTATTTACATGTCTTTAGTTTTAGAAAACAGTATTATGTTCAAACATAAATATATCTCTCTAATAGATAATTTAAATAGATAATTTAAATTTTAAAATGCTAGTATTCACATACATGATGTAAGGTATATGTTACTTTGCTTCTGTATATTACTGATATAGTCAGTAATGCTGAAGAAACTATTACATATTTTGTTTTATATGTTAATCTCTCAATACAATTTTCTGTCATATTAGACTTGAACAACAGTCTGGAAAAATGAAAAACTACTCTTCAATTTGGAAAACCTTTGTTCTACCTTGTTCTACAGACTCAGTGTCAGATGTATGACCTAGTTTTGGTAAGTGTACCTGTGATACCCTCAATACCTAATCTCTATATTGATTACTGTTCCAGAGGCAGTGATTCCTGCAACTGTGGCTACCCACATGGGTCATGAGATTTAATATGACTCAGAACTAAACTAGACTGGTCAAATTTCAGAGAGTTATGATGGCCTTTCCACTTGAACCATCAGTTCTTAAGAAAGAAGGTGCGTTTAATCTAGGTGGCACCTGCTGAGAGAAATGTTTAAAGTTGACCAAGTTGAGGAGGTAGATAGATGTAAAGAAGGCAGGACCTCTAATTTTCTTTTAACAAGTATACTTCCTCATGCATACAAGCATCTTTCTGTGGTTTAGTTTAACTGAAAGTAAAATGTCTATTATTGGCCATTCTTGGAGACTTGGTTTTAATTTTTGTACAGTCCAGCATTTCTCAGTCCAATGCTCTGGTACTTCTCCTTGTTACTCAGAGTACCAAGTACCAATTCCTACTGAACCTCTTTCCTTGTCCTTCCATTTCTCATTCTTCCAAGTGCCCTTTCAATAGTAAAAGTGTCTCCTGTCAACTCATGAATTTCTTTCATTGTCAGAGGCCAGATTAGAGTCTTCTTTAATATTGATAGGAAATAAATGGGGTTTTCCATGGATTTAAAGAGGAATCTAGTTATTTTAATCAACTTTCTTCTTATCCTTTCTAGACAAGGGTTAAGTACTGGTCTGATTAATCCCATTTCTTTGCAAATTTGGATTTCTGTCTTAAATGTGCGCACAATAGCTTGGACTCTGATATCTGTTTCCCTTATGTTGACCATATGTTTTGCTACACAATTTTTCCATCCTGGCTTCCATATCCTCACACTCTGTTGTCCTGTAGAGAAATCTGTTACTCTCTGTCCTTGGAAATAACTGATTTCCCATGTAACCACTTGGCATATGTCAACATTTTCCTTTTGATGAACTATTTGCATTCACACTAAACTTTCCCAGCTGCTGGCTTGCTCTGTTCCCCAGGATATGTCTCCTGAGGGGTTCTAATTCATCCTACTAAGTGAAAAAGTTGTCAGAACATTCTCTAATTCCATATGGAAACAAGACACTATCTTTAGAAGAATGCAGTATTTTGAAATTAGAGTCTTGACATTACTTTTTTGTCAAAATCCTGAAAAATCAAGTACATTACAACCTGGTCATGAATGTGTTCTACAAAATACTGGAAACTTACCTTTCTGTGTCTGTCTTTATTTTCCACTGTAATTCTATGTGTCCACTAAACTCCATATACTCTATTGACTTTGTACACTGTAGTCTTTCTTCTTGTACATTTTCTAATCAATACTTATCCAAAAACAAGTAATCACTCAAGGTCCATTTCAAATGACAATTCTTACTTAAAACTTTCCTTGATCCAATATTTGAAAATAAAAGATATTTTATCTTCTATAAATTATAGTAACACTTTAAACCCTTCCTGTAGGAAACATAACTCTTTCTATTGAATCATTATTATTTATATACATATTTGTAGCTCTTGCTAGAAATCAATCTATACCTAATTCATTAATGTATCTTCCAGCTAGTGGTACAGGGTAGATATTTGATAAATATTTGCTGACTACATACGTATTCCCAATTCATTTTCAAACTAAGGGGACTGAAAAAATATAGCAGAATACTTTCAATATTAGATTGATAAAGTCTACGTCAGGCTCAATCTAGTAATTTTCCCTGAATCACTTAAATTAAAATAGGTTTTTGCATGAAATAATGTATATAAAATATTTTAATTTTATATTAATCTTAATTCACATAAAAGTTGCAAATGTCATACAGATAATTTCTGTATACTCCAACCAAATTTCAGTTTATATTATTGTGCTATATGTGTCAAAACTAAGGGCCCAACATTGATATATAACTATAAACTAAGCTTCAACTTTATTTTTGTTTGTTTTGTTTTGTTTTGTTTTGTTTTTGTTTTATATGGAGTCTCGCTCTGTTGCCAGGCTGGAGTGCGGTGGTGCAATCTCGGCTCACTGCAACCCCCACCTCTCAGGTTTAAGGGATTCTCCTGCCTCAGCCTCCCGAGTAGCTGGGATTATAGGCGCCTGCCACCACACCCAGCTAATTTCTTTGTATTTTTAGTAGAGATGGGGTTTCACCATGTTGGTCAAGCTGGTCTCGAACTAAGCTTCAACTTTTATTTGGTTTTCATCAATTCTTCCACTAATGTCCTATTTCTGTTCCAGGGTTACATGCACAGTAATTTTGAATTTTGAATTTCCGTTTAAACAGGAGGCAACATAGCAAGCTTATCAGTAATATTATGGTTTCAGAATCACTCAAGACTGGCAAACATGTGGAAGAGAGATTGGTTTACCAGTATTTAATATTTAGACTTGGTTTCTATAGCTAGATTGTTTGTGAAATACAGTACTGAAACTCTAATAGTAAAATAATTTTCATTTATTTATTTGAAGTGTAAATCTTCCATGTTCTGTTATATATGAAACTGAGAGCATTTGGGGTTTTCCTGTACAGAGGAGTAGCACAGCTTCTTTTATTTTTACATTTTAATTCCAAATAATAATAATAATAAGAGTGTTTATTGTGTACTTACTAAATGCTAAACACCATGCTAGGCACTGAGAGCAAGTCTGAGTCTCTGTCCAAAATATCAGGTATGCAAGAAGCATGTATCTTTGGTTCCTAAATCAACTATGTGTTGCTTCTGAATCTGCATTCAATTGAACTGTCATGAAATTTTTAGTCTGTCGTTTGTATACTCCCTTCTTGTCTTTTTAGAACTGTATCAAAGTTCTGGGAGCTCACACATTGTCAGGATTTGGGGATGGGCACACTTTGGGTCATCAGTCACTTGTCTCACAGGCAACTGCTGAGGCATCCATTATCTGATCACATGGCCTATTCTGACCCAGGGTGTCTCTCTTATTTTCCTGTAATGATTAGAACAGAGAAATCTTTTGGCATGTTGGATGCCCCTGATTTGTAGGGATTTATCTCCTGAGATATATCACATAACTTTTCTTCTCAGAGTATTATAATCCCTTAGGATTCATCCAGAATTCACGGATTTCTCTCTCTCTACCTGCAACTACACTATTGTTTAGTTGAGAGAAAGCTTTGCTCCTTCTCATAGTTTTGCTAGACATCTCACTTCCCTCCTTTCTGCTCTCCAGTTCTCAATTCTTATGGAACTTATTGCTGTCTTTGCCCCCATGTTACATATCTTCCTGTGAGAATGAAACAGCGAACCTGTTGCCAGGATTGAATGGGGAGCAATTGACATGTATGCTCAGAACAATGCAATGAAGTAGGTCATTTCTCTCATTTTACAAAAGATTTTTAAAAAGCCTAATGTATTTACCCATTAAATAAATGACAAAGTAAAAGTAAGTAGTCCTAGCATGCTAATTCACTCAGAGTCAACATACAGAAATTATTACATGAATTGAATTAAGTTACATTTGAAATGGTAGATAATACTGCCTGCACATACCTACATCAAGACTTAAATTACAATAAAATTTTTTTTAAAAAATTAGCTTCCAAAGCACCGGGTTGCAGACCACCCTTGATTTTGGAATTCTCTGCAGGACCCACACCTTCACTTGAACAGAATGTGCTACCAGATCCCTTTATTTACTTCTAGTGAGAGCTGAGAACTTTTATTCATAAATACAAGTATACTTGCCACTACACCTAATGAAATTTCATATTCTCTCACTCTGATACTTTCAGTGATGAGACTGTGTCATCTTACTTGATAACTTCATACACCACCAACCATGGTATTCACTACACTGGGAATAAGGCTATAACTGAGTGGGTCAATGGCCATTTCTTTAATAAAACACCAGGGTAAAAAAAAACCACACACACACACACACACACACACACACACACACACACACATAATTTTATTGATAAATTAGACATATAATGCAGGTACAGTTAAAAACTAAACTCAGACCTATGTCATAGAAAGGCAAATCAATTTGTAAGTTCACTTACTGATACCTGTAGAGTCCTTAATTGTTACCACTAATGATATTTTAGATTTAAAGCCATCTGCCTCCATTTCAATTACAAATTTTTATGAAAAAAAATTGGAATTAGTTCTACTTTCTTCAAATATATTAAATGACATTAGTTAAAAACTGTAATTTTGAATTTGTGGATAATTAGATAGCGGGCAGACGTTTAACTTTGTAAGGCAAAAAATCAATGTGCTAAACAAGAGATGATGGATGATAGGAGAACTATTATGCTGTGGAAAATAACATAGTGTTTACAAGCTTTGGAAATTTTCAGGTATTTACAATAGCAAAGTTATGGAAACAATGTAAATGTATGTTGACATATAAATGGACAAAATATCTATGACTATATATTATGTACTATATACATGGTGTGTATATATCTACTATAAATAGCGTATATTATATATAGTGCCGTTATATACTATAAGTAGTCTATATATACTATAAATATTTTTATATATTGTGTATATGCATATATACATTGTATATATGTAGTATATATGTATATAGACACGTATATACTATATATCTATAAATATATCTATAGTATGTGTAAAACAGATGGCATATATGAAATACATATATTATATATCAATATCTATATATAGAAATGTACTATATAGAAGTATACTATAAATAGTACTATATAAAAATAGATACGCTATAGTATATAAGTGGTACTATACTATACTAATATATGATATGTTATGTATATTTATATATAAATATATATACCCTCTATATAATGTGGGTATCTATTCATCTATACTATGTAATACTATTCAGCCATCAAAAGAAAATACTTCCATTTGGGGCAACATGGATGAACCTTGAGCACATTATAGTAAGTAAAATAAGTCAGACACAAAAAGACAAATACTTTATGATTTCACTTATATGTAGAGTCTAAAGAAGTCAAACTCAGAAGCAGAGAAGAATGGTTGTTGTTTAGGTTGGTGGTGGGGTGTTGAGGGAAATGGGGAGATATTGGTCGAAGGGTATAAATTTTCAGTTACAAACTAAATAAATTCTGGGGACTTAGTGCACAGCATGATTATAGTTAATAATATTCTGTTGTATACAGTACTTGACATTTGCTAAGACAACTTAAATTTTCTCACCACACAGAAAAAAATGTAAACTGTGCGAGGTGATGAATGTGTTAATTAGCTTGATTGTAGTAATAATTTCACAATGTATATGTATACCAAATCATCACCTTGTATGCCTTAAATATATATTATTTCTATTTGTCAGTTATACTTCAGTAAATCTGGGTGGGAGGGGGAAATCCTCATATTATCATACCACAACAAATTTAAAGATAAGAAGAATAAAAAGATTTTTCAGGTAATTTCAAAATAAGTATTCAAGATCTGTTTATACAGAGTGAAAGTTCTTATCTAATTATTTTCCATCTATTCTTTCAAAAAATTTTGTTGGCTTCATTTTAGCTATTCTGTATATTCAAGATTCATAATATTACGTTATTTTCAAATCAAACCAAGTTATAGTTATGATCCATATGCTATTTCAAAACAATTTTATTATGTTTTGTGCATCTTAAATTTGATCATGTGGAATTATTCTAAATTAGTTATACTATGTTTTCAGTATTTATTTTTATTATTTATTTTTAGCCAATTCCATTAGCAACAAATTTTTGGAATATCTCTACGTTAAACAATTGATGCGTTATAGTAAGAATGTCAATTAATTAGAATCTTCCATTTTTTGAATGCTACAGTCGTGGAATGATACCAAATTAAATTAAGCTCAGGGTTCAGGTCAGGGCTAAAGTTAGGAACATTTAGGTTATTTTTAAATTTCAGTAAGCTCCAATTTTAGCTCTGACGCCCCTGCTTTCCAAAACAAAATAGCAAAGCAATAAATTCAATGTTTACCTGAAGAAAAGAAGCATACATGTTCTATTGTATGGTATAAAACATTTATTTAGGAAGTAAACTTTTTTATGGTAAAAAAATTCTAAAACAGAGATTATCTTATGTGCTTATTAAATCAGACATGGAATAGATAATGTTTTCTACAGTGGCTATATGAAGAAAAAAGCATGTCTCATGTTGCAACGTTTACCATTAATGAATAATAAAGATAAATCTGTACAGGGAGAAAGATAATGTGCAGTCCCCTGGAATGGAATATCTGGGGTAAAGTTGGAGTGTTTTAAGTTTTACACTTAGGCTTTCAAACTGAATTTGTGCAGTTCAAAACATTTTACTATAGTCTTCCAAGTGAGGTAAACCTAAAAGAAAAATAGTAGTGCGAGAACTCTACTTAGTTCAAACCAGTGAACTGCAGCCATCTACTAGTAAAGTAAAACAAAACAAACAAAACAAAAAAAAATGAATGACAGTTATGGTCAGAGCAGGGGGATAGAGGAAGTAAATTATAGTAATATGATTCTTCATTGTCCAGCTACAAATGTGTAGTAATAGGAGGGATGTGGTAACGGTCGCTGAGGGCTTTTCCTCTCCCCAAATTAAAAAAGGTAAGAAAATGTATACTGGACCATATGAAATTGACAAATTTGATCATTTCTGAAACACTAAAATGGAAATTTCATGTAATTAAAATGAATAATTCAGTATATGTGGTTGACAGAAAGTTATCTGGATCAGCATAGGCAAAGTGTAAAGGACAAAGCTGATGGTGATGCCGAAATGAGGAGGAATGCTGGAGTAAGGTACAAATAGAAAACAGCACAAATGAAGAATGTTAGCTGAATTCCTTGCGGCTTCTTCAGAGCTGATTCTGAATAGTTAGATTGAGTTTGTTACTGGTTGGACCATATATAAACAAACAGTTTTTTGAGGCAAACAGTTTTTTGAGACAAATAGTTTATTATCTCTAATATATTTGCTGTTATTGGAACAGAGAGAAAATGCACTCTTCCCTTGGCCTTTGGGAATATAATACTATGTAATGCATACTCAAACAAGTGAGCAAAGACGTATGTATGTGGTATGCATATAGCAGGCTTGTCTGTAATAGAAAAACCTGGATCTGAACAAACTGACATGAAAATGTCTCTTAATAAATGCGAAAAGGTATTGAACATTATATAAAGCATTGTATCATTTGTCCAAGAAAGAGATAAGCACAGGTGCATATATTAAGAGAAGACTATTTTTGGAAGGACACATAAAAATTTTATATTCTTATATAAACACACATATATACATATGTATATTTATACAGTGTTTATATGTGTATGTGTTTGTATTTATGTATATGTGTTTATACACAGTGAAAGTTCTTATCTAATTCTTTCAATCTATTCTTTAAAAAAGTATATAAGTATTATACATATATGTATATATATAGATATACATATACACACTGCAACACATACATATGTATATGTATAACACTCATATATACACATAGATATACATGCGTTTATATAGTGTTTATAGGTATGTGTTTGTACATATGTATATGTGTTTACACAGAGTGAAAATTCTTATCCAATTATTTTCAATCTATTCTTTCAAAAAATGTATATATGTAGATAAATATACATATATACATATACATGTATGCAGATATATATGCATGTATCATATAAATGTATATGTATACAATAAATGATAATAATGTAATATTTGATATATACATACAGCTATGGATTTATGGCATACATACACAAAACTCTAAAATAAGTAATTATACAAAAACTTATATATACAAAATATATATGAGTTATGAAGTATAATAATGAAAACAAATAGATATGGTAATAATGTTCTACTTAAGGAATAGATCAAAACGATATGTTACCAGTACACCCCCCCGTCTTAATACGTCTTCATTCCTCACAGAAATAACCCTTATTCTGAATTTTTAGTGTATCATATCCTTGCTTATAGATTTTAATCTCGTGCATTGAATTTCACTAGATAACATATTTTTCAGTATTGGCTGTATGTATTTTTCTTTCAGCAATACTGAAACAATATATTTTTCAGTATTGCTTTGAACTGCATTAAAATGTTATAATAACACCAACCTTTTGTGACTTATTTTTTATTAACTCAACATTATCACGCTTCAAAATTCACTTATATTGGTTCGAAAACTATACCTCATTAATTTTTCATTTTTATGAACTATTTTATTGTATGACACTATCCCAATTTATCTATCCAATTTCCCTTTTTTTTTTTTTTTTTTTTTCCTGAGTCTTGCTCTGTTGCCCAGGCTAGAGTGCAGTGGCACGATCTCAGCTCACTGCAAACTCCACCTCCCAGGTTCAAGTGAGTCTCCTGCCTCAACCTCCTGAGTAGCTTGGATTACAGGCACACACCACCTCACCTGGTTAAATTTTATACTTTTAATAGAGACAGGTTTTCACCATGTTGACCAGGTTGGTCTCAAACTCCTGACCTCAAGTGATCCACTTGCCTTGGCCTCCCAAAATGCTGGGATTACAGGCATGAGGCATCATGTCCAGCCCCGATTTCCTTTTGACAGATATGTGTGTTGGTTCTAAGATTTTGCTATGTTGAATAACGCGATTACAAACATTTTGCTGATTGCCTACTAATTCGAAATTCAAAAAGTTCTCTATAGTATATGCCGAGGACTGTGATCACTGGTTAGAGCATATGTCATAGTAACAAATTGTGACAAACTGTTTCCAAAAGTAGTTTAAACAAATTATACTTCTACCAGGAGTGTTGCCCTTCCTCCAGTCTTACAGATACTTGATTTTTTGAAAATTTTTCACCAATCCAGTAAATATAAAAGCTATCTAATTGCAATCTTAACTTTTGATTTTGTAACCTTAAAACCTTTATCTTAAAGGTGTAGAGCCTGTTTTGAGTTTTAATGTTTCAAATTCTATTTAGGTGTTTTATCTACTTTTAATATATCATTTATCATTTTCTTAAGAGTTGTTAACTATAACGGATACTAATATTTTATCAAGTTTTACATGCTGCAAATATCTCTTCCCAATATGTGGCTTATCTTTTTATGAACAAAAGTTAATGAAGAGCTGTTGAAAAAATAAGTGCTATTCCAATGAAATATGTCAATCTCCATGAAGTTGCAATTTACAACATTATTTGATATGTGCTATTATGTTTTATGTTTTAAATTCCAATTATTGTGCTATCGATATTTGGAGTCATTTGTGTATAACACAAGAATAACATGCCATTAAAAATTAGATATTTATATAAGTTTTGAAAATAAAAGATATTCACCAAAGTGGATTTAGGTTTTATTGTGTGTGTGTGTGTGTGTGTGTGTGTGTGTGTGTGTGTGTGTTTAATTTGTTTGTTGCTTTAGGATCACAGGTAAATTTTGGGGTTATAGTGGTTTAGAAGAAATATGTTTTGTTTATAGATCCTTTAAAATAAATTTAAAATGATTATCATTAACTTGTTTAGATGTGCTTTATTACATCTACCAAACCATTTCCACATATTATTTGTAAAATAAAATAATATCTGTTATCAGCAGGAGTCTATATGTCTGTCATTGCTATTTCAAGGGAGCACAAAAGTAACAACAGTGTATCAGTTCATCAATTTATGCAAATAAATTTTTGAAAACCACCAAGAACATATCCCATAAACGGACCAAAATACATGTTTACAAAAAAGTGTAAAAGTTACTTTCTCACTATTACATAAAATAGGGCAAGAAATATTTTTTAAGGACACCCTTAAAAGATAATGTCAAGAATATATATGTCTCTTTCTTTATGGAAAGTACAGTAAATTATGGTGGGGAAGAGTAGAAAACTGCTATAAAAATCAATTTATGATATTACCCCTGAATCAGAGCGCTGAGAACGAGCAATGAGACTAGGTTGGTTGAAAGATCATGCCTGCACTCCTTAAGGCTATATTCATTCCCTTTACTGCTGATAAATAGCACCTTGATGGCTAGAACTAGAAAAGATGTCCAGCAATGCCACTATTTTCTTAAGCCTATGGCAAGGTGCTATTATGGGATCTTCGAGGTGTCGTTTTTCTATCTAGAAATCTGTGGCTGGTGATACCTTTCTCCACTGGACTTGTTCCACCCATTCGGCCTGGTAGACCGCGCTCAGCTCATGCTACCGGCCAGGATCCCATGCATCCAACAGAGACTGGAGCCAGGCATAGAGTGGCAAGAGGTGTGTGTGAGTGAGCATGAGGTCCAGGCACTGCGTAGTCAGACATGCCGGCTGCTGACGTGGGGCAGGCAGCTCCAGGTGCTGGCATGAGTGCCAGCTCTCTGTGAGGCTGCAGCTGAACCAGGTGCACCTCAAGCAGCTTCCCTGGCTGGCACTGGGGAATGCAGTGGCACCTGGAAGCTTGGAGATGCCAGGAACCATAGGGTCCCAAAGAGGGAGTCACAGCCCTGACTTGGGGAGCTCTCAGGTCTGGGATCCCCAAGGGGCCACAGCTCTTCTCTTCTTCTCTTCACCTGCAACATTGTGGGTAAGGGGCAGGTTTCAGCCCTGTTTGTGTGACAGGAACTCTTTTATCCTCGTCTTTCAGTGGGTGCCAAGTTCTTGTCCTGTGACCAGAAAGAATGAGGTAGACAGACAAGTGGAGGGTGAGCAAGATGAAGAAGAGTTTTACTGAATAGAACAGCTCAGAGAAGACCCTCAGTGGGCAGCACCTCTCTCTGGCCAGGGTGCTCCAACAGGTGTTCGGCTCCTAGCAGAGAGGTTGGCTCCTCTCTGTAGCTGGCCATTCTAACAATTATTTAGCTGTCAGGAGAGAGGGCAGCTCCTCTCTGCAGCTGGTTTTCCCATTGTCTGCAGCTCTCAGCAGAGAGGAGGCTGTGGAGTGGGTGGCTTCTCTCTGCAGACAGGTCATCCTGTTGTCTGCAGCTCTCAGCAGAGAGTGTAGCTGCTCTCTGCAGCTGGTCCTCCCATCATCTCTCCATCCTCTGCTATTCTCTGACTGAGCCCAGGGTTTTTATGGGCCTCAGAGGGAAGGAAATGTGAACTAGTTGGTTCATGGACAGCAATGGGTGGGCCTGGAAAAGGAACCACAAGTCCCCACACAGGTCAGCAGGACAGACAGACCGGGCCCCACCTTTCCGGCCCTCCCTGGCTTGAAGGTGGGGTCTAACCCAGGACCCATTCCCTTGCACCCAGGATCCTGTCTGCCTCCCAGTGCTGTTCATGTTGCCTAGGCTGTTCATGCAGAGGGGCACCTGCAGGCCTGTGCCACGATTCCTTCAGCCCACCCTTGGCTTGTCTGTGGTCCCTAAAGTCCAGAGGGTGTCCAGGCAGCAAGGGACTGGCATGTCATCACTGCCTCAAGTGTGTGTACCCCTGACTTGGCTGTGACAGCACCAGGGCTCAGCCTCATGGTGCTCTGAGATTGGAATGGGCAGGACAAATCTGACTCGGATGGCTGTGGCCACACCTGGGAGGGTGGGGCTGCCACATGCTCCCAGTTCCTGCCGGCTCCTTGGGGCATGCAGCCCCAGCAATGCCCCCACAGCCCCAGCAGTGCCCCGTCGCAGCCTGGGGTGGGGTCTACAGGTCCTCGCTGGGCCTGGGCTGGTGTCTGCGGCAGGAGTGACATTGTTAAGAGCTTCACCATTACCGCAATGCTCAGGGGCAACCCAGGACAGAACAGATCATCCCTGGGTCCAGCCATAGGGACTGTCAGGCTTGGCAGTCACCCCTGATGTGGATGGACCCCAGGGGGGTGGCCCCTGGTGATTCCATGCAGAGCCTCCTCCCAAGGCAGAGAATCCCAGAAGTCTTGGCTGGGTGGGAACAGTGACTGTACTACTGGCCGGGTCCCCAAAGCATTGCAGCTCCCACTTTCCACCCCAGGCCAGCATGGCCCCAGATCTGCCTTCCCGAGGTAGTATTGGATCTCTGTGTACAAGCATAACACTGCCAGGGCCCAGCTCTACCTCAGGGCTCCTCTCTGTCTGATGGTGCTGCTCCCCTGCCAGAGGGTGACCTGGCCTAGCCCTATCTTGGCAGTCCCCACAGTGGCAGACTACAGGGGGATTTGCTTCCTCTGTGCATCCTCCCTGCAGTGGCTGGGTGATGGCAGTGGCTGCTCCAGACAGTCCGCTGCTGCCATCAGTGCTAGAGACAGGAAAAATCTCTTCTGAGCAAGTATCTTGACCAAAAGTAACAGTGGCACAAGAAAAAGGCAGCTAGGTAGGAATATAAAAATGTAGGAATTTAGTGTAACAGTAAAATCCAAGAATCATGAGAACTTATAACTAAAATGGTAGACTTGCTTCCAAATAAGTAGAACAAACCAATATTAAAAGAACATACTTTGGGGGGTACAGCCATTCTTTTTCTTTTATAACTGAGCAGACCTGGATGCTGTGCAAGTGTTTCAACAAATGTATGTAGAAAGAGATCAAAGCCTTCTCTAAGATCCTCAGGTAATTGATGGTCGGGGATTGTTGCATGGGTAAAAGTAAACAGCAGCAGGTCAAAAGTGTAAGCAGGAGGGAAGCCTGAGTGGCACAGTATGAATCTATGTTTTAATAGGTTCTCTACTGACCTTTAATTCTAGGTCATTTGGGGACAGCATCATGCTCTTGTGAATGCTATTCCCTAAGAACTTGATCCATTTTTTGTGTTCCCAGCCATGAAGTAAAATTTTTTGAGACTGGACATGCATTCCCTACAACCATTTATGCCAACTCTCAAATTAAGATTTGTGAGAAACCTGCCTGATTGACAGTCATGCAGTTTCTGGTGGATTTTAAACCTCAGACACCAATGCCTCCAGTAATCCATATACATTTTCTCACCCTTTTTAGAAAGTGTTTATTGTCTAAACCTAACTCAGAAACATTAAGAGACAGTTTCTTTTCCAACCTAATTGGCCCTAACTTCTATCTTCTCTATAAATAACTCATAATTATAGCTGAAACTTAGAGCTCTTACAAATTCCTAGATGCTTTTATAAGCATGGTACATATATTAGCTAATTTAATCTTACCAGAAACCTTATGACATAGTCTTCATTGGTAGTTATTTGAAAATAATCTATGTTTGTTCCTTTCTTCATTTACTTATTACTTTCTCTTTTCACTCATTAATTTAATAAACATTTCTTGAACATCTTTTTACATGCCTGGCATGTGAGAGGTATTAGCATATATCAGTAACCAAAAAGGATATATAAAAATCTCTTTGGGAATTTTAATTTAGCTGAAGTCCTGGCATGTCTTATTTGAATGTACTTCTATTTCATCAAGTCACTTATGATGGCGTGGTGTTGTTTTAATCTATGTTAGTCATATATAGTAAAGAATTGTGTATATATAAGTTTGGGGGAAACACTGCGCAAACAGAACTCAGTCTCCCAAGTATAGAACTTTTCGAAGTCTTCAATATTGTGATTATATTGAATGAATCCAAAATATTGAGCACTCACTCCACATTAATGACAACTTCAATGTGTCTACACATTCTTGGTTAAAACAGGACTAAACATAATATGACTCATTTAAATATTTTATCCTCTCTCTATCATACTTAATATGGCTTTTTCTCTCGCACACCATTTTAGGGTCTTTCTTGTATTGCTATTGTTCTGTTAAAATGCAGTTCTCAAATGGTTTTATCTGCTTTCGGTTCAAGTTCGTATCTTTGGGGGGAACCGTTTGACCTAACAGCCATGCCCTTTACTACTCGCCACTGTTTACGTACTGATTCTAAAATTATCAGGGTTTTAGCTTGATTGCAGTTTTTAAATTTCAAATTCAGTGACCTTGGAAAAACCCTGATAGTTTTTCTTTATCAGAAGTTTATAATGTGATTGAACTGAAAATTTATCATGTCAGTGACAAGTTATACATGCCACTGACATACCTGTAAAATATAAATTATTTTATATTTTAAATAATTTATACATATATGTAAAATATCAATTAAATATCTAAAGAAAAGTTTACAGTAGCATGCCATAGGACATTGGTGAAATGGGAAAAAAAGGCAAGATATGCACAGACTTGCAAATTTCTTATACCTAAAAGAATAATTACTATACTTTTATCTCTCCAGATAAGAACTATTAAGGATTAAACTCCATCAGTATTTTAGAAAAGTGGTTTGTCTTTGTTTTATCCTTAAGTCCTCCTTTATAAAATAGTGTGCATTTTATCACTTGTGGTTTTACAAACCTTTCCTGAGTGCCAAAAATTATAGGTTAAATTTCAACATAATAAATCATAATTGATCCACATGGAATCTTTGTTCCTCAACACCGTGTCTATAAGAAGAAAATGCCCTCTGCCAAGATGAGAATATGTCCAGAATTGCAGCTGTGCAGCTCAGCATTGGACTGCTCTTTGTGTACAAGTTCTTTTGTAGTAGGGCTCATGTGTCCTTTGCTTCTAAGTCTCATCACCCTTTATGGATGATCTCATGCTAATTTAAGTGTAAGCGAACTGGAAATCTATCTATTTAATTCATCTTTTAAAAATGAACAATTTCTAAAAGTTGGAAAAATTGGGGTATGAAAGGTTACACTTAGAAAGTAAAGTCAAAGTCCACAACAAAATGAGTCATAGAGCTTTTTGCGCCAATTCATAATAATTACAATACCTTAAGCTCATAGAATGCTTTTGTCTGGAGACTCAAAGTTCCCTACATCTATTCAGTCATTTCTGTACAAATAGCTGTTTCATTTATTTAGTGGTATTTTCATAGCAATAAGGAAAAGGCAAAAAGGTATATTGAGAAGAATTGGTTAGAAAGTAAAATTATTAAATAAGGGATTTTGACTTATTTATTTTTCTGTTCACAATACTTAGAAAAGTGTCTAGCATATAGTAAGTGCTTAAAAAACTTATGCTGTTTAAAGAAGACATTTTGGAAAAGAGTTATTAAAAAACCTAATGTGGTTTACTATTAAACAGCATGTGTTCTGATGCTAGAGAGTAGTGGGTTTGAACTGTAATCCGACTGCTTACTGTCTTTGTGGTCTTTAACTTGGTTGTCTTTAACAAGTAAAATGAGAGAGTAATTGGTGTACTCATGTGTAAAATGAATACGCAAATTACTTATTTGTGAAATGAGGGAGTACTCTCTAAGGATATTTGTGAAGATTATATGAAATAATACGTAGAAAAATCTCAAGCTTATTTCCTGTCACACCAAAATCATCATTAATCATTAACTATGAAAATACCACATTGGTGTAAAGATAAGAGCCAACTTTCTTCCTCAAAATATGCTTTGCTCAATTCCACTTCATATTACCCTCATTTTGAGATTATCTCTTTCTCAACAACGTTAGAAATTTGAATGGGAACCATAACTTCCACACTGTTGAATCAGTTGAGAATTAAGACAAAATGTGAGGCTGATACTAATATGGAATAAACTGGAGTATGTAGTCTACTGTGAGAAATTAGAGAATCTCACCAGTCAATGGCTTATGTAATGAGGTGAGAGAGAGAGAGAGAAAGAGTATGTGTGTGTGTGTTTACACAGAATAAAAGACTGGAAGAAGTGATTATATCAGGTAATTGTTAGATGGGAAAAATATTTTTGAAACCTGAAAACGATAAAGCAATTCTCATTTTTAAAAGAATGAATGCATTATTATCAAAATCTTGAATACACTGAGCTGCAGGCTGCACTTAGCACTGTGCCAAATGGACTGGGGTAAGCAAACATTGACATGTTTTCTGTCTTTGAGCAGCCACTGTAGTTAAGAGAGAAGAATAAGTGCATTTAAAACTACTAAACCAATTCAAACCATTGTCAAATATGAGGGAATGGTATGTGCTACCTAAACTCACAGGAGAGATGACTGTTGATGTTCAGGTGGAATGCTCAAGATTAGTTTATTCATGTCATTGAAAAATGCTGAGCTCCCAGTCTCTGTTAGTTGTTGGTAAGTCCTGGAAATATGAAATTTAAAATAGAGTTCCTGACCTCAAGGATCTCAAAAGGAAGATAGATGAGTATACAAAGAAGGACTATACATCAAAATACACACAATAATATAAGTAAGCTCTAGAGCAACTTATCTGATTGGACAGATTATGTAGTGAGAATACTCAGCTCAGCACATCCCTTTAACTTTTTGGGAACAGACTGTTCACCGTCTCACTGATAAGGCCCTGTACACACACACACACACACACACACACACACACACACACACGTATAATGTAATTGGATTAAAATTTATCATGTCAGCAACAAGTAATACATGCCACTGACATACACATAAAATACAAATTATTTTATATTTTAAATAATTTATATATACATGTAAAATATCAATGAAAACATCTAAAGAAAGCTTACAGTACATGCATAGACATTGATGAAATGGAAAAAATGAAAGATATGCACAGGCTTGGAAATTTCTTATATATAAAAGAATAATTACTATATTTTTACCTCTATATACTTTAATCTCTATGTATGTGTGTGCACGCACATGCACAAACAACTATTACAAAAAATGGAATAATTCAATTTTTGAAACTCATGTTTTCTACTTATGATGAATCATTGACATCTATTCATACCATATATATA
>NW_016803479.1:1565080-1570399 GCF_001698545.2 Rhinopithecus bieti | reverse complement strand
ACACACACACACACACACACACACACACACACACACACGTATAATGTAATTGGATTAAAAATTTATCATGTCAGCAACAAGTAATACATGCCACTGACATACACATAAAATACAAATTATTTTATATTTTAAATAATTTATATATACATGTAAAATATCAATGAAAACATCTAAAGAAAGCTTACAGTACATGCATAGACATTGATGAAATGGAAAAAATGAAAGATATGCACAGGCTTGGAAATTTCTTATATATAAAAGAATAATTACTATATTTTACCTCTATATACTTTAATCTCTATGTATGTGTGTGCACGCACATGCACAAACAACTATTACAAAAAATGGAATAATTCAATTTTGAAACTCATGTTTTCTACTTATGATGAATCATTGACATCTATTCATACCATATATATAAAATTAATATAATTTCCAATGGCTGCAGAGAGTATTATAGCGTGGACACTAGCAATGAAGTCTTGTAGGTAAACTATGTTTCACTGATATTTAAAATTCTATTTTTCTATTTATAGGACATATGCAACTTTTTTGTGAATTGACAATTTATATCATTTGCTCATTTTTAGAAATCAGTTTTATAAATGTATAAGAACTTTTAATATGCTTTTTATATACACATAAGCCCATATCTTTAACATATATTCCAAATATTTCCCCAGGTCTCCTCTGTCTTTACAAAATGTAGATCTTCCTATGTCAACCTCCCAAAATACAATTTTCAATAGCTTCTCATTGCTCTACAGATGCAAAATTATACTCTTGAAGTGTACCCATTTCCTTGCCCCTAGTTACAGCTGCAAATATTTCAGGCTTTTGTGTTCCCAGATATACCTTTTGTGGTTTTGCCTAATCAGTACCAATGCTCCATCGGATTGTTGTCTGCTTTTATCTTCTTTGCCATTCTCTTTGTTGTCGTGCATTCATATTTTTATTCTTCCTTTACTGTCATTTGAAGAATTGTCATGAATCAGAGATATCATTCTGCTTTTCAGAGTCAGAAGCCCACCTTATATTTGAAAAGTGTTTTAATAATTACATGATAAGGGAACTGTATTCAAGACTATGTCAGACCTTATTTCTTAGAATAGGTATAAAATAATTTATCATACTTAGAGTCTTTTTGAACATCTAGTATTTGACAATAAACTAAATAATAAAATGATATAATCCTTGTTCTCAAAATCCTTGTTCAGTGTCAGTAGAGAAAATAAGTTACCTCTGTTTGGATAAAACAAGAAACTTCATGGAAAAGATAGCATTTGGTAGATGTTTACATATGCATAAGATTTGAATATTCTAAATAGGAGGGAAAGAGCATCCCAAGCTTCACAGTGTCAGCAAGTCCATAAAGAAGGGAAAGGAGATGGCCTGTTTTCATCTACAAAGGATATAATCTATCTACCTATCTCTCTATTATCTATCTATCTATCTATCTATCTATCTATCTATCTATCTTCTATCTATTTTTTTTACTCTACATAGCACTGATGAATTTGGACTAACTTGTATGACATAAATATTTATTTATTTATTTATTTATTTTATAGATAGGGTCTCCCTATGTCATACAGGCTGGAGTGCAGTGGTGCAATCAAGCTCATTTTAGCTCAAACTCCTGGCCTCAGGTGATCCTCCCACCTCAGCCTGCCAAGTAGTCTGGATTACAGCCACAAGCCACCGCACCTGACAATATATTAATTCTTTATAGGAGCAATCACAATCTTTATGTTTTGTAAATGTGGTTACAAATATATACACATTTCAAGGTACAGAACATAGTCTACTGGTTTAAATGTGGTCCACACTTAGTGCTATGGCCAGCGATTTGTGTCTCATTAACTCCATCAAGGTACCACCTGAACTAGCTGTAATAAGAAGGTTGCATTACTTAGAAAGCTCTTAAAGTGAAGATGCTTTATAAATGCTGATTTTGTTATTCATTATATGCATGGACAAAATAATAAATTACTACTTAAAACAAAATCTTCAAATACCTAAAATGACTTTGACTAGGGTGTTATTAGAAGAAAGAAATGAGTACTATAATCCCCTATAGATCCTAATACAGAATTGTAGAAAAGATATGTGTAAACTACCATTTCTGTCCCCTGGGAATAGTCTCATCAGTTCTTTTATTTCTCTAATATAATTGTATGACAGAACAAACACAAATTAATGCTACCAGACCCCCATGGAATCCATTTTGCAGTGTTTATATGCCCTACTGGACAAAAAAAAAAAAAAAAGAGTAGCAGATGCCTCTATCAAAGAAGTAGTAGTGATATACTGTCCTGTTTCTGTGAGCACAACATACAGTGAAAGTGCTTGTCGGTCATGAGAAGGCTTGGACTTCATTGAGATGGCTATAAGCTGCTTCTGAAACTACAGAACCAACGAGTACAGCTGGAGAACAAGTATTTGACGCTTAAAAATATTGTGCCTCTAGGACTAATTATGCTTTTGCAAACTTAGTAAAACATTGCTGTTTATTTAAACTTCGGCTGTACAAGATCTCCCTCAAATGAATGGTAGCTATTCTGAAGCCTGCACATAAACATCTATTTTGTAGAGAAACTGGCAATTAAGAACTTGTAATGAATTCTAGTCTTTTTCAATCTCTTTAAAAGAACACCATGGAATCAGAGAAAACAAGATATGAGGATTCTTTAAAAATCTGCCTTGTCTTTTTCTTATGATGTTAAATACCAAAAAACCTATTTTTTCTATGTGTTGTGCATTTATATATTCATTTCCTATAAATTATAATTCATGATTCTCTAGAAGGACTCCACATATAGTTAAACATTTTTAAATGTCTGTGAGACTATTTTGGATAGGTGTAATTCTAGAGATACTTATTTGTTGACACTAATTACATGATAGAAATTTTCATTATAGGTTAATTGGTTTTAAGGTTACTTTAAACCCTTTACAATATTCAGGGCATATAATAGGACCATGTGAAGACATTTTATAAATACTGGATTTGTTTTATTGCATATAAACATATACTCAAAGTATACACTCCTCTATATTTAAGGCTTTTGGGAAGCATAACAAATGATTAAACCCTGTTGAGATTATAGGTATGTTATTCTCCTGCAAGCTAGTCGGGCAAATACAAAGGATATATATCTACCCGGATTTCAAGATTCATATTTTATAAGTAACAAAATTCACAGCCAAATGCAAAGTAAAAAGCTAAATATTTCAGATAGATATTTGATAATTGCATCAAAAGTTTAACCTTGAGAGGGCCAGATATTTAAGAGAAGAGGTGCTTTGTGATGATACTGAAACCACTACTATGAAATCCTTACTTCCTGCAAGGAGTGAATATGCTGGGAAAGGTCAAACTGCTCCTTTGGTCTCCAATGGCGTTCTCCCCATGGATTGCACATGGTGGAAAGTCTTTTATCTACTGCAACTGTTGGTGCATTTTTGATAATCTGAGTCATAAAGTATTCATAGAGCAAGGAAAAGCAAACAATTACAAAACTAGAGAGGGCTAAAGCCTAAGTATTGCCTCACGCTAGATTCTTCTGCTTTAAATTTCATGAGCATTTAAGGTTGAATTGGAATGCCATGCAAGTTTCAAGGCAATTATTTGGACTTCACCTGCATCAACCTGTGCCCATAGTGCTTCTCTTTCTATAAATACAAAACAATTGAACAAAACCAACAATAAAAGGAAAATACTTATCATCTTTTTAGAAAGCAACATTAACAACAACAAACACATGCTGTTCCTGCAGAATCAACCATGGAATTATTCCTCAGAGACAGTACGTTATTATTAGTGAATATGCATGGCTTTCTATGTTTGGCTAAGATAACAATGAATTAATGACATTACGCTTTGTCATCTCTTACATAGACAGGACGCTGGTATTTGTGTTATTTTCCCAATTGTCATGGTCAAGCTCTTGGGAGCTGTGGGATTAATTTATAAGATAAGTTCTCTCACCCATAAAAGAGAAGGTTGTGGGAAGGATTAAATGTCATTTTGAAAATCTCTAGCCTAGTACCTGTCACCGAGTAAACGTTCCATAAAAGTTTGTTAAATTAAAATATGATTCCCTTTAGGATACTTTCAATCCAAATAGGGTCTCCTGCCCCACTTCTGCTTTTAGTACTTGGAAACCATACCAATGATGCATTAATAAATGAAGTCAAGTGGCTAAGTAAAAAGCACTTGCCTTTTCTCTTTCAATAGTAAAATTAAGGTGCTATTGTATTTTAGCTGGTGTTAAGATTGATCCTAAGTAGAATCAGACTAGGTGGACACAACATGAGATTTAAGGATCAGCAAAAACAAACATATTCACTTCCTTTTCAAAACAATTTCCTTTGTCCCCAGTACTTTGCATTTCCAAAAGGTATCATTTAGATCAAGGTGTACTTTCTGGTTATATTTAACTCTGTATTGTTAGCACACATCTTGGTGCTTAGCATATAAGGATTAATCCATACATTTTTCTTGAAAGGTGTTACTGTTGATTATAGTGCAGGAATGAACAAAATGTTGCGGGAGGGGAAAGATGTAATTGCTTGATACTAACTCAGATGGTGGCTAAAGGAGAAAGTTTAATGGAATATGTTCATTCGAGCTGGGCCTTGAGGACCTACTTATAGGGAAGCATAATAAAGAGTGAGGATATTAAATGAAAAAGAGGAGGCAGGTCACTTAAGAATACATAAAAGGAGAGTAATAAGAAGAGGTTAAAGAAGTGTGAAAAATAAGTTTCACCTTTTTCACAGCTTTGCCAGCAGCAAACACTGTCTAAAGCTGTTGGTCAGTGTGCCACTGGTATGTTGGGGCTAGTTCTCAGGTTCAAAGAGTTCTATGCTCTAACTTCGTTTTGTCAGTGCTGTCTCAAAGGGCACCTGTTTTCTGTAAAGGCATCTGGAGATCTGGCAGCTGAAGAATAAAACTGGGTTGGAAACAGCACAACAAAGCCAGAAGAACAGGTCAAACTGAGAAGAGGTCTCCAAAGAAAGGTAGTTGACGGGGTAGAAACTGAGGAGGCAAATTCTCAGGCCAACTGTGGAAGCGGGCAGTAGGTCATGAGTTGAGAATGAATGAGTTAAGGATATTTTTGTGCCAGAAAATTATAGTTACAGTAAGTTCTGGGTCCTGAGCAGTACATTACCAGGGAAATCACAAGTGGAGAGAATTACACCAAAGAAGTTTGAGTTAAATGTGAGTAGGAAGTGACAACAGGGAACTCTTTCTTTGAACTTCCGAGAGGTCTCTGTAGCCACTTTTTTTTTCTTTCTTTTTTTTTTTTTTTT
>NW_016803479.1:1553673-1565019 GCF_001698545.2 Rhinopithecus bieti | reverse complement strand
TTTTTGAGACGGAGTCTTGCTCTGTCACCCAGGCTGGAGTGCAGTGGCCTGATCTCAGCTCACTGCAAGCTCCGCCTCCTGGGTTTACGCCATTCTCCTGCCTCAGCCTCCCGAGTAGCTGGGACTACAGGCGCCCGCCACCGCCCCCAGCTAGTTTTTTGTATTTTTTAGTAGAGACGGGGTTTCACCATGTTAGCCAGGATGGTCTCGATCTCCCGACCTCGTGATCCGCCCGTCTCGGCCTCCCAAAGTGCCGTGATTACAGGCTTGAGCCACCGCGCCCGGCCTGTAGCCACATTTTTAAAGTACCTTTCTTAAATAGTTCTGTTACTGCTACATATTCCAGTCCTTAGTAGCAGTGTGACTTCGAGCTAGTAAGTAACCTAATGGCAAGCTGGAGATAACTAGTACTGGATTGCAAGTGTCTATTTTTTAATTTTCAGGAAATTTGCAAGCCAATCATGAAATACAGCCTTTATTCAAAATTAAATCACATAAACATAAAATAAAATACACAGTATTAAACCAGGTAATTATTATTTTTAGATTATGTGCAATTTATACTTTATTTCAGTAATATTTAAAATAAAATTTTATAAATATATTTTTTTTTCAGAGAGTTGCTTGCTGGTTGTTAAATTCTTACCTGCATGATACCAAAATAACTACTGTAAAATTTAGTTTTCTCATTTGATAAACACAAAATGTAATGCCACATATACATACCTCTTAGGTAGAAAAAAATTAGATAATACAATAGTTAACAAATTACAGATGTTACCATTATCACCTATTACTTTGTAAAACAAAAACTAAGATTTTGATAAATATTTGTACCTAACTCTCAAATGTGTAATAAAATATTTAACATATTTAAGCTACAAGATTAGTTTTCTAGTCAGAAATGATGTTTTGCATATTTATTAAAAAGAGCTATTGGCTCCATTAGAAAGCCTGTCTGAAGCCTCTCTCCAGAAAAAGCAAGTCTTGAGAGTTGCAGCCTATTAAAGAGTTGCTAAGGCAACCATTGCTTGCTACTAATGTAGTGATTAGAAAAGAAAAGGCAATTTGAGGAACAATGCTTCTCAAAATTCAGAAGAGAAATATAGGTGAACAAATCTCCAACTGAAAAAAAAAAAAAAAGGCCATGGGCAGCTTTTTTTCTTGAAATAGCAGAGAGAGAGAGAGAGACAGATGGTATTCAGCACGACGGAGAGCAATAGAGGCCAGAACATGTTTGACCTCTTTTAATTCCATTGCATTCATTTTCATCATTAGTTTCTCATGCTTTTAAAATTAAAGAAATTAGAAACCCACCACAATAATCTTAATGCTAGATTCTTGCATTTTGGTAATGATATTAAAGTATCTATTGCCATATGGTTGTAGTATACCCCAATGATCAATTTGTTTCTATTAATGAATCAATAAATACCTAGAGGTTGGATTTAAAAACCGAAACTTGTTCCCTGACAATAGCAAATGTTACATGTTCATGTGATACTACACCTTCAGAGGCATAGCAGTTTATTCAGTTTATTGCCTTTTGAATTTTGTCAATGTAACAGGAGTTGATGAATTAATTTCAATACTAAATTGGAGAATTTATTAAGTGAAATGTAATAAATACATCAACACTTCTTTTCAACATAGTTACTTTACTTCTTTTTTTTAACAGAGTTACTTTACTTTTCAACATAGTTACTTTAAATTCTTCATTAATTTTGTGATTTAGGTGATATTACCGCTTTCCTAATAATATGATTGACATTTCTTGAGATTAAGTGCTACAAATTGGTAAAGGCTAACAGCTGGATTTTAATCTAAGCCAATTCTAATCTTAGATTTTTTCTCACTGTCCTTAATAATAATAATGGTTATTCATAGACATATTTAAAACAATTTTGTCATATTCTCCTTGAACCAGTTTTACATTATTTTACTATGCTAGATTCCTCAGATTTTTAGGTATCTGTTTTCCATATATTGTTTTTCTGATAAAAAATACCTCTTTTTCCTAGTTGGATATGGTTAAAAGAGCCATTTTCCTTAAACACAATTATTTTAATTTTGGCTGTTGACCTGCTACATATCACCTTGCAAATAAGTAGGAAACACAAAATCACATGCAGATGTTAGGATTTAGATCAAACAGATATGTTCTTTGTGAATTCCTTAATTATCAGGCTTGCATCTGGAAATCCTGAACACAAAAGTAAACAAAAGAAAAGGCTCCCATTTATGAATTTGACTGTACCACATTACGATTTGACATGGACACATATTGAGATTGCAAACAGCTGAAGCAGCAGCAGCAGCAGCAAACAGTGATTAAAACATCTTTAAATCAAATCTAGCAAATGATCACCCCAAAGAAAGAAACTTAATGTATTTAAGTAGTAGATTGGCAATTTAAGTCTTCATTCTATGCAGCCTTTTTTTTCTTTTTATCTTGTTGGCTATGTATTCTACATTTAGTCTTCTCTGAGTCATAATCTCCACATGTTATATTTACATGTTTACAATTGCCAAGTTATGCATTTTTTACAATAATAAATATATTTCAAAACATATACACACATAAATCATCAATGCAAAAAATCCATGCTTCCTGCCGTTTTATCAAAAACAAGAAGAAATTAATGGGTACAATGATATCAGTGTTCTTTAGGCTGTTTAAATTGGAAAGATGCTTAAAGGACAAAGGCAAAAAAAAAAAATTTGATTAAAAAAATCCAAATTCCCAGAGACTTCACTGGATAATGAGCTCTAACTAGGCATAGAAATTTGGTCACATATTATGCAGCTAATTTAGGAGAGAATGAAGAATGGACTGTTGTAAAGGGCACATATTATTTCCTCTGGAAAAGCTTTAAACAGTTTGCAAAGTCAAATTTAAAATGCTTTTAATTGCAGTTCTTTGTTGTTGCCATGTAAGAACGTGGTTGAAGTCTGTTGAGCAGATTGGATCTCAGAGGAGATGAATACCAGTTAATACAAAAAGAGGCCTTTGAACTTATATTTTTAATGCATATGCTTTCTCTGTAAATATTTTGTCTACAGTTGTAAGACAATCACTTACAAATGAATTTGGGCATCTCCTTTGCCTATCTTATTACATATCAAATAGACAAAGACAAATAGTTCTAATGTGAAGTCACCCATCATAGCATTGCTACCTATTTTTTTTGATTTCTGGATATTTATTACTGTGTCTCAAAAGTACCATGCTGTTCACTCATGTAAAACATTACTAGTCACATTTTCTCTGTTTCACATAATAATAATTAAATTTTCTGTTTCTTCAGGAAACATGCTTTTTCAACAGTTTTACTAAGTCAGCATTTTGTTTGTATTCAATTTATTTGAAAAGAGAAAGAAGGATGGATCTGTTATTTAACCAGCCTCTTCAGTTTACATAGCAATTTGAAAGCTCTGAACTCTTTCATTTGTAGTATACAGGGCTCTCAATCTATGTCAAATTCCTGCAAACTGCCTCTATACTTCTTAGGGATAATTTCCTTTTGAGAACTAAAACATACAGCTCTAATACATATCACTCAAAAATGCATATGCACTACACCATAAGGTAGAATATAGCTTTCTATCACCAAAATTTGCTAAATTTTAAAGCTTCAATTTAAAAGTTATTTGATATTTTATTAATTTTTTACAATATACATTTTGAATTTAAGCAATTTAGGCAAAGTCATGAGATTAAACCTTGACATTAAGAATTTGTTTTCCCTGTTTACATGAGTTTGCCAAAGTTACACTTTACGTATTTGTTTGTTTATTTAACCACATGACCTATATGAGATCAGGAAATATATATTTGGTCTTTGTCCCAGGCTCCTGACATAAAGCTCCTAAAACACTTGGAATCCATAATGATCAGTGTATTTTGCACGTTTATATGCCAATGAGATGACTGCTGGCTGGGGCTCCTTGATAGCTTTAGGATAAGGGCTGGTCACCAAAAAGACCAAAGCATGATATATATTTTTTTGGCATTATTGATTGGACCAAAGTCGATCAATTGAATTTTGGTATGATTGGACCAAAGCCAACCCAACCTCCAGGTAGGCAGAGAGGCTAAATGTTGAGGTGCTCACCACTGGTGAATGATTTAATCAATCATACCTATGTAATGAAGCTTCCACAAAACCCCGAAAGAATTGACTTCGGAGAGCTTCTAGATAGCTGATGATGTGAAGGTTCCTGGAGAGTGGCATGCCTGGGGAAGGCATGGAAGCTCTGTGCCCCTTCTGCCATACCTTGCTCTATGCTTCTCATCCACATGACTGTTTATCTGTATCTTTGGGAGTATTCTTTATAAGAAATGAGTAATGTAAGTAAAGTGTTTCCTTAAGCTCTATAAGATGCTCTAGCAAATTAATAAACCTGAGAAGAGGTTCATGGGAGCCCCCAGTTTACAGCCAGGGAGGTCAGAAGTGCTATATAAGTGACAACCAACTACCTGCAAGTGGCATCTGAAGTGGAGAGCAGTTTTGTGGGACTCAGCCTTCAACCTGTGGCACTGATGCTATCTCCAGGCAGACAGCGTCAAAATTGAATTGAATAAGAGGACACCCAGCTGGGGCCAGCTGGAAAACTGCCTGGTTAGTGCATGGGGAAACTCCCCAACATCTAATGTCAGAAGTGTTGTGTTGAGTGGAGATTAGTGTAGGAAAGAACACTTTTTTCTCCTTACATCTTTAAAGAGCCTGTTTTACCAAATGTAACACAAACAGAGTCACATCTCTCCCCCTTCTCCAGCAACCCATCTCCCATAAGAAACTTGTAGTGCATGCCCTTATTATTAAAGTATAGTGTTTTTCTTTTGAAGTCCCTCCATTCCAACCTTAAAACTAATTGATGGCAAATCTAAACTCATATTCAAATTTTGTCACTTCAGGTCTTGTTTTCTTCCTTTCACAAGAGTTTTAATTTCTTGGAAATTAGAATTAAGATTTTTGTATTCAAAGTACATGAAAGTGGAGAGGCAGCCACATACTCACTCATACTACACTAAGACTTCATACATCTCGTCTTTCTAGAGCTCCTACTTATTTTCTGAGCCCCAGTTCCAACTTAATTATCTACGGAACATCTCTACCAGAGTATTCCCAAGTAAGTTCTGAGTCAGTAAATATAGCACAAGCCACACTTAAAATCTTCACTCCTAATAAGTCTTTTTCCCCAAATTCCCTAGCTGGTTAAATGCTATCACCATTTAACCAGCCATTCAAATAATATATTTTACTGATCTTTTCAAGTATTCCCTATCCCTAGATTAACATATTTACTGACTTTCCAAGGCTGTACTTTTAATTAAAGGGATGTCACTAATATACATCTATCCTTCTCCTATTTCCTGTTGCTACAGTTTGAGCACTAGTTCATCTTTTTCACCATCACCCTTCTCTCCACATAATACAGTTGAACTTCCATGCTGTTGTTACAATTATTTTACAAGACACCTGTGATCAACATGCACTTTCCTTTATTCAGAAAAGCCTTACTCATTCTTTATAACATATAAAGTTCCAACTCTTCTGCATAATACACACGATTGCATCAGATGCTGTAAGTCCTTTGCCATATTCATCTGATTTTAACTATTTCAGGATACTCTTCCTGATAATATTGATTTCTCTTCAATTTGCCGATGCATATAGGAAGTTGGTATAGCTGGAGAATTAACACTCTTCAGGTACGACTCTAAATAATGCCCCTTGGGAGCTGATAAGTTCATACCTCAAATCTCATGCACACTTTGGGGAGGACAATGCTAGAGTGAGTGTTTTACACCATTTCTTAGATTTCTCATGAGATTAAGCTCCAGACACCCTGTCACTTTTGCTGTGGTAATTAGCTTGATAATGCAAACCCATTGACTGCATTCTCTTATTTGATCACTTCTCCACTCCCCTACTGGTACCCACCCCTTTCAATTAAACTACTTGTATTAAAATTCTTGTCTCATCATCTGATTCTGGGAACAAAAACTAAGAAAAAGATCTTTCCCAGTGAGCATTCCAACTTCATTTGGGCCACTTTTAGCCATATACCTATAATCCAGTTCAATTAAAGCTATCTGTCTTTCTTAAACAAATTGCCAATCTGTATACATTTATTTATACATTCCTCTTTATCTCTAATGTGTTACTTCTCTCCTTTTGGGGGAAAACATTCATATTTCAAGACCTATTAATAATGTGTCTCTTTGAAATATTTTCTAAAACCCAACTCAAAACTACTGTTTCTTCCCTCCTTCCATAGCAGAGTATTAGAACTTCATTATTTATCACACTATGTCACAGTTAATTGGTGTCTGCATGTTGCTCCTCCTGAACTCTTTATGAGCTCCTTGATGGAGGTATCAAATTAAAATTATGAGCTGATTTTCCCACAAAGCATTTCAACAAATGATGATTATATTCTAAGGCAGAAATTTACAAGAAATATGATATGCTTGTTACCACCTTCTACTTTTAGCTCATATGTATTAGTTTGCCCAGGCTGCCATAAAACACCATTGACTGGGTGATGATGTAACAGTATAATTTTATTCACAAATCTGGAGGTTGGAAGTCTGAGATCAGGGAGCCAGATGGTTAGGTTCTGGTAACAACATCTCTCTTCTTGGCTGGCAGACAACCACTTTCTTGATCTGTCCTCACATGGCAGAGAAAAAAAGCTAGGTCTCCATTTTTTTCTTCTTATAAGTGCAAGGATCCCATCTGGAGGGCTCCACTCTCTTGACCTAATTACCTCCCAAGGTCCCCATCTTAAAATACCATCAGTTCTGAGGTTAGGGCATTTTAGGGGAACACAAACATTCGGTCCATAAGAACATGGCAGACCATTGGATGACCTCAGCATCTGTTATTGTTAAACTCAAGTGAAGTTCATAGTTTTACTCTAAACAGAACTTCGATCAATGCGTGGTTGCCATGTACAACTGTGCAAACTTTGCTATTTATAAACCTAAGGGTGCTATTTATATTAACTTAGGATATGAACAAAGGCTTCTGGAGTTGGAGGAGGCTTGAGCTTTTCCATCTCTCCATGTATTTCTTTTTTCTCTGTCCTTACAGTCTATATTCTCCTTATGCACACTCCTTAGAACTCATAATAGTATACGAGCCTGTATTTTCAAACATATAAGTATGGTCTTTAAAATTAGGTTTCATTTACCCAGTTATAATCACATAATTTATCCTTTCTGAATTTTATTTTTTCCTCCTCAAAACTACATAACAGAAATAAGAACTAATATTCTTATATAGCTCTAATCATGTTTAATAGCTGCATAATAGTTCATACGTATCTGTGCCATATTTTATTCAGAAATTAATGACCATTTATTTGCTTCCTGGGTTTTGCCTCCACAAACAACATTTGCCCCCCACAAGGTTTCTTCCCCCATGAACAATAGATATATTTCTACCTATACCTTTATATATATTTTTATTTGTATGGGGTATATTTCCAGAAATAGAATTGCTAGATTGACTAGTATATCAGGTTTTAACTTAAGGGGCTAAAAGTCTGCTTCCCTAAAGTGCTACACAATTCAGTTTTCTACCATCAGTGTATGAGGGAATCCCTTTCACCACATACCTGTCAACAATACATTTTAAAACAATTTTCAAATATTTTGACAGTCTAATGGGAGTAAAATAATTTCTCATCGCTAATTTTCTTTTGCCTGCCTGCTACTGAATTTTAGTATTTCTTCATATTTCTGTTGGCCATTTAAATTTACTCTGCTGCAAAACTTCTGTTAATATATTTTGCTCATTGTTTTTTCTTAGATGATTTTATTTCAGATCACTTAGTTCCACACAGATATTAACTTCTTTGTTTATCATCTGAATTACAAATTATTTTAGACTCATTTTATTTTCACTGAAGTTTTGGTATTTTAATCATGTAAAGTTTTAAAATTTTATGTCATCATGTCTATAATTTATGGCTTCTTTGTTTTCAGTCTTGACTGAGCAAAATATCATATTGTTTATATATGCAACTTTCTATTTTATTTGCAAGATTTTTATTTCTTCTCTACTTTTCATTAATTCAATTGAAACTATTTCTATATTGAATTATTTTATTTTTTCTTCAAGATGTAAGTCTATTGTTACAGTACTGTTCAAAGTCTTTCATGCTTTTCCTGATGTATTGAATTAGCTCTGTCAATATTATATTCTCATACATGTCTTAATCTTTTTTCTATTTAATTAACTTTTGTATTTTATTAATTCATTTTTTATGTTTTTCTTTGGTTTATTTAGTTTTTCCCCATTCCCTGGGAAGGATACTGAGCTTACTATTTTGTTCTTTTTTTGATAAATATGACAATTAAGATTATACTTTTATCCTCTAAATACTGGTCTTGCTCATTCTTTAGATTTCTCGCAAAGAATTATCCTTTCATTTCTTACTAGATAGTTTAGAATTTTTATTTTTGTGTGTGTGTGTCTTTTACCTAAGTATTATCCAGGAACTAGTCATTAATTTTATGGAGTATTTTGGTAATTAAAAAATAATTCCAATTTTATTGACAACCTTAGAGAAAGTGGCCTTTCAAATCTCTATATTTTCACCAACACTGGAGCTTCTTAAATTGTGTCCTCATCATTAGTTCACTATTTCCTATTTATTGTATTCAAACTTAAATATCACCATGTCTGATATTAATATTGCCATCCTGCTATTTTTAGATAGTATCTGTGTGTTATCTTTTTACTTTTCTTTATTTTCAATATATACCAATCAGCCATTGATACAAAATAATCCAATATATCCCCAAAATTAGTGGCTTAAAATAACAGCTGTATATCCTTAATGAGGCAGCTGGGTGGCTGTCTTACATTGGCTGTTCTACTCATGGATCTGTTGTAAACTGCAGTCTCAGTAGGTGGTTCTGCTGATCTATGACAAGTTTTCTGAAATATTTGAGAATTGGCTATAGGCTTATCTAGGATGGTCTCAGATGGGAAAACTGGACTTCAATTCCATGTGAATTTTTACCCTCCAGCAGGCTAACATAGGCTTTCTCATGATGGTGGTAAGGTTTCAACATAGGTCAGAAACATGCAAGATTGTCTCTTTTATCAAATTCGTTTGGCCAGAGCAAGTCCCAGGAACAGCTCACCTCTTCATTCTGAGTCCCAGAAACAGCTCAGAATCAAGGAGTGAAGTGATAGACTCCATATCTAGTTCGGAGGAGTTACATAGGAAAAGGGTATAGATATAACACGGTTGGACAATTGGAGTTATTTTTGTAGTTCTCTCTCAATAGACCTCACTTTACTGATTTGTTTGCTAAGTGTCCTTATTATAAACAGCATTTGTATAGGTTTTAGTTTTTAATTCAATTTGATAGCCTCTGTATTTGTAAATAAATTTAGATTGTTGATTCCTTTTTTTCAATTTCCCATTTTTGATGGTTGGATCAAATTGGTTTGTTCTGTCTTTCATTTGCTTTTTTGAAGTTCTCTGACACTTTTTCTTGCTAATGACTGCTTCTGCTTTCTTTATTTTAATGGAGCACATAGCATTCTACTATATTCTAAAAGATAGTATAAGTTGTTTCCTTTTGAGATAAATTGTTTTCCTACTACAATGTTATAGTCCTAAACACTATTCTCAATTAAGAGAAGATAATTAGAATAATTTTACTCCTTCCCTTCTTCCCTTTTATGTCCAGTGAGCTGATTGATTTGCTTTTCTTCTTTCCATAATTTAGAAATGGTTAGGATTTTTCTGGTAGTAATATTTCCATTTTCTTTTTATTTTGGTTCACATGAAAAAATGATCACATCAGATTGGCTAGATTCAAGATTCTGCTTGTGATTGTGCAATTTATGTTTTGCACAACTCCAGAGAACACATTCACCTCACATTCATCCTAGATTTGTACAGTTATAACAGCAAAATTTGGGCAGATGTTATTAAAGTGTCTTGAGACAGGGGCATCTTTTTTACTATTTTATTCCACATTACCATGTGGACTAGGGTTGTGCTGGCACAATAGGATAAGGCAATCAGTACTTGGCCACTTCAACTACTGAGATGAGTTGGAAATATAATGAGAGAGAAGAATGTGTAAAATCATTCTTTAGGATAGTGGAAGACTAGATGGATAGCTATGTAGAAGGGATAACCCAACTGAGATTAGGAGTTGTAAATTTAAAATTTAATCAGTCAGAATGGGTATGAGCTTTTCTTTTCTTTTTTTTTTTTTTTTAAATCCTCCAGCTATTTTTAGCTGCAGAAGAGCACGCCAGAAGTGAGAAGAGAATTAGATTTAATCAGTGTTGGAATTTTCTAGGGGAGAACAAGAATTAAAGAGAGGTAAGGGAGCTGAAGATACATGCAAATGAATGATTGTAATGAAGTCGCATGCTAAATTTATATTAAAACGCATATAAGCATAATTGATAGTAGAAGCCAAATGTTGCATAAATTTTTAAATAAAATACAAACTTCAAGAGAAAATTTTTCTTTTGGACTTGCTTAGCCTATTATATTGCCAAACTAATAGAGCTATTCACCATAATGGGATCAAAAGGACTATGGAAAGGCAAGTTTGAGAACTGTATAAGAAAATCCTTTCAATCTATGGCCATACCACCCTGAAATGTGCTAGATCTCATCTGATCTCGGAAGCTAAGTAGGGTCGGGACTAGTTAATACTTGGATGGGAGAAAATATGTTCAAACTAAAATTTATTAATATAAATTTAATATATTACTGTTGTCTGTGATTTTAATAATAATGCAGATATTATTTCAAATTTGATCAATTTCAGTTGGTGCGTGAAAATATTTTGACCAATTAAAATTGTGAAATATTTTACAGCTATAAGCTTTCATTGCAGAACATACATTAGCCAAAACGTTTAACTGTTACTAATAAAAAAGATGCTTATAATAAATAACAACTAAAATAGTTCTACATTTGAAAGTCATGATTATACAGATAAAGGAAAAGAAAAATTCAACTACAACATTTTTTATAAGTTGAAAACATACTAAATTTTTTTCTTTGAAGATTTATAGTTTTTTTACATAGATTTATTTTTAAATTTAGAAATGACTTTATAAAGCAATATTTAAAATATGGCATGCATAATTCCTATATAGTAAGTGATTTTTTAAAACATACTCTGAATTTGTTTCAATCTAATGAAGTTTTGCAGTACAGACTTGTTCAATGACTATTTAACTTGGACTTAGGTCCTTTATCATCATCTAACATTTATAAAGACAGAGCCTGCCTAAAAAAAAAAAAAAAAAAAAAAAAAAAAAAAAAAAAAAAAAATTAGATCTA
>NW_016803479.1:1503387-1553337 GCF_001698545.2 Rhinopithecus bieti | reverse complement strand
AAATAAATAAATAAATAAATAAATAAATAAATAAATAAATAAAATAAAATAAAATACAGATTTTACAGAAATAGTTTTGAATCTTGGAGAAATTATTAGGAAGTACTACCAATTTATGGTCATTAAACAATTTGTGTAAGTAACCATCAGTAGTGGAATATGGATAAAAATGCAGAATGATGGGCACAAAGTAGAAAAACACATGTCAAAGATAACCAGAAGTTCTGAGAGAGCTAGAGAACTTGTTAAAAAAATTTATTTTCAAAGCGATCAAGAAGGCTTATGTTGTTTCCAATGGATCTGAAAATATAATAATCTTGAGAAATGCTGACCCCAAAGGAAGCTTAGACAGCTTTTTCCTTTTATCTGGTAGGTGAGAGCCATATTTCCTGTCAAATGGGTTTCTTATAGAATAAATAGGGCCACTTTTCATGGTACATTTCAAATCTCAGTAACAAAAACATGTCAACTAAATGAGGCTATTCTTTCCTAAGATATCACATTATTGCTATATCATTTTTTGTCTTAAAAAAATGCTCATATTTAATATTTTATTTTCTTGTTTGTTGTGAATTATATTAAATATGTAAGTAGGTCAGTTGTGGTGGCTCATGCCTGTAACCCTAGCACTTTGGGAGGCCAAGGTGGGTGGATCATTTGAGGTCAGGAGTTCAAGATAAGCCTGGCCAATACGGTGAAACCTCATCTCTACTAAAAATACAAAAATTAGCCTAACGTGGTGGCAAGTACCTGTAACGTCAGCTGCTCAGGAGGCTGAGGCAGGAAAGTTACCTTAACCTGGGAGGCACAGGTTTTTGTGAGCCAAGATCGCGTCACTGTACTCCAGTCTGGGAGACAGAACTCTATCTTTAAAACAAAATAAATAAAATACAATAAAATATTAAAATAAAATAAATAAATGTGAACAAAGTATATAAACATACCTTTACAATCTAAGTAATAGTATAACAATGATTGTTTGCATTGAGGTAGGCAAATTAACCTTCATTCTTAAATTGTTTTATATCAATGGTTACTTTCCCATGTAATTAAAACAATTTTTTTACAATATCTTTATAATAATCAATGTTATTTCTTATTTTGTATGCTTTTATCTCAGTTTTTCATTTAAAACAACTAGCAGTTCGTCTATTTTGTTGAAATTGTTAAGGTATGGGATTTTGATTTATTAATTTAATCTATTATTTTTTATTTTCTCTATCTTATTTTATAGTTTTATCTTTATTTTATCATTCTATGTACTTTGGGTTTACAGTAGTCTTTATTGTCAAGCACTTTGACTTAGAAATATAAGCATTTATGTATAATTATTTACTTTATATTGATATAGGTGTTTAGAGCTAGAAAATTTCCTCCAATTATTGTTAAATGCATTTGTTACATTCTAACATGTAGTATTTTATTTGTTATTATCTTCAGATACTCTATAATTTCTGTCTGCATTTCTACTTTCACCAAAGAGTTGTTTAATAGAATATATTCTAAGTTTCCAGTTGGAAGGGATTTTTGTGTGTGGGGACAAATAATAGGAATAGGTATTCTTAATTTTCAGTTTTATGACTGGCAGTCACACAGAATGGTTATAATATTTTTATTTTGTAGATGGTCATTTTTTGTGGATGCCCCATGTAAACTTGAGGAGATGTATTCTTTACTGTCTGAATGTAAAATATGTTTGGATCTACCTACTTATTTTTCATCCACTTAATATATGACATACTGAGTGGTGTATTAAAGGCTACCATCGTTATTCTATCTATTTCTCCTTAGTATTTTTAAAGTTTTGTCTGATATGAATCATTATTGTGTCATTCGGTGCATATATATTCATATTTTTACTGTGGGTGACATAGTTTAGATATTTGTCCCGATTCAAAAATCATGTTGAAGTGTAATCCGCAGTATTGGAGGTGAGGCCCAGTGGGAGGTATTTGAATCATGGGGGACGGATTCCTCATGAATGACTTAGCCATCCTGTTAATGATAAGTGCGTTCTCTTTCTGAGCCTCTGGAAGATCTTGTCATTTAAAAGTGTGTGGCACCTTACCCCGCCCCACTCTCTCTCTCTCTCTCTCTCTCTCTCTCTCTCTCTCTCTCTCTCGCTCTGCCATGTGAGACGCCTGATCTCTCTTCACCTTTTGCTATGAGTAAAAGCTCCCTGAGACCTCCCCAGAAGCTGAGCAGATGAAGATGCTGTTTCCCTTACAGCCTGAAGAACCATGAACCAATTAAACTTACTTTCTTTACAAAGTACCCAGTCTCTGGTATTTCTTTGTAGCCATGCGAAAACAAGCTAATACAGTGGGACATGGTTTTTAATTTTAGAGTGTTCTTCTTTGCTTCGTTTAATGCTTTTGGTTAGATTTTGCTTTGTTATGTATCAAGATTTCAGCCCTTACTTTCTTGTTCTTCCCATTCACCTGGCAAATCTTTGTCCCTTGCTATTAGGTTATTTGTATAGATTATAAAATAGGTTTTGCTCTACTCAGCAAATTTCAATATTTGATCTCAATTCTGTCGTATTATCTTATTTGCATATATTCTGTGTGATTTATGCTTGTGTTTATTTCTCTATTTTATATGCCTATTTTGTTTTTAAATGTATTTCCACTATTTAGAAAGGTTTTTAAGAATAAACTATTACTTACTTTTGTGTGAATACTACCTTTAGTACCCTTAGTTCCCTCTATCTAACCAAACTATAACCTTAACCATTTGATAGGCCAGTTATAAATGGCCTTCTTTTGACTCCAACATAGTTCCTATTTAAAAAAACTATGATCTTATTCTACTTCTCCCTTTTTTCTTCTCTTGTTAAAAAATTCTGAATCATTTGTACTCTGTCAAAATATGTGGTGTTTACATACATATACATTGTTGACACTGACATTGCTTTAATCTTAGTCCTCTAAATAAATGTTTTAAATTAGGTATTCATTATTAGTAACTTTAAGAAAGCTTTTCCAGTCACTGTTTGGTTGGATAAAGCTTATCCTTTAGTACAGGTTGACAAACTAAGGCTAACAGGCCAAATTAAGCTTGCTTCCTGTTTTTATAATTAAAAGTTTTACTGTAATGCACTAATGATTTCATTATGTAGTATTTATGTACTGTCTGTGTCTGCTTTTGTACTGCCATACCATAGTTGAGCAGTTTTGATATAGACCAAACGATGCCCAAAGCCTAAAATATTTACTGTCAAACATGTCATAGAAAAGTGTGCTAGTCTCTGCTTTAACAGATTCTTCAGAAAGAACACTTGTCTACAGTATTCACTGAGTTCTGGCTCCCCTTAATACTGTTTTTCCTATTGTCTTTGTACTTGATAACAACCTAGGTGGTTTGTAATGATTTGCTTAAGGTTCTTGAAATTACTTTTCCATTGTTGACTTGTACATTGCTTGTGAGAAATCTAACGCCAGTATAAATATGTGGTTTTCAAAGTTTCATCTCTTGCTTGTTGAATTTTTTAAAATCTTTAAATTCTAGTCTTTTTACTGCATTATGTATTAGAGATCATTTTTCTGGGTTAACATTTGCCAATACTCAGTCGAACTAGTGGGATCTTTCAATGCATACATTTAGATCTTATTCTTGGAAGTTTTCTTTAAAAGTTTTAATTATTACCTCTGTTATGTTGTTTTGATTTTGTTCTTTAGGGATATCAATTGTACATATGATTTACCTTTATTGCTGGTCTTCCATTTCAGCTATTTTCTTTCTAATGCCTTTTATTTCCTCCTTATTATAATCCTTTTGGTTTTTTTCTTCTTTTCTATTTTGGCCTTAATTAAATTTTTGCTTAATCTTTTCTCCCTATGGTGCCTTATAATTTAGTTTGTGTTTCTAATTATTTACTTAATACAACTCATACTGAGAGTGATGATCAGTATGTTATCTTTCTTTTCTATTTCTTTGCTAAATTTAATTCTTGTTTTATTCCTTCCAGCTTTTTCTGTTTTGTTGTTGGTGGTGGTGTTGTTGTTGCTGTTGTTGTTGTGGTTCTTTGTTTTTGATTTTCAGATTCAAAGTATTTCTTCACATATCTGAAGGCTTGTTTGAGGATATTTAATTTAGTTGGTGTATTGTTTTTCAGTTTTCTTCAACTTTGTGTTTTTGGGGGCAATGAGACTTTGTTAAAAGGAAAGTTTTCCATGTATTTTCTAATTTTTTGTATTACTTTTGTATGGATGTGGTCTACTTTCCCTTTTCCAATTAATTTCCCATAATGAATTCTTAGTTTGAGAGCCCCACTCAGTACAGTTTCTATTACAGATAGTGACAGTGCTTGGGATATGGTTGAAATGAAGTAGTAATGATTCTTGTTTTTTGGTCTCTTAGTTTCTTTGTTCCATTTATTAACAGTACCTTTTTCCTCCATATATATATTCCTGTCTTTCAAAATTAACATTTCTTAAGCTGCCACTTCTTGTTCTATACAATTTCAACTCCTTTTTCTAAAAGGAAATTTCACCTACGTTTAGTACTTTGGTATTTATTTCAATTTATCTTAACGGGAAAACTTAATATGTCTTTTGTTTAATCCATTCCCCTCTGCTCTTTACATGGAATCTCTTAAGCATCCCCCTACCCAACACAACATATCCTCCATTCTCAGAGATAGTAGGGAATTTATTTATAGGCTATTTGAAAGTTGATATGCACTCTGTTAGTAATGCTAAAACTGAGAGAACAATTCAGTTCAATTTGCTTTCATTGTTCCCATTCCTTGGGAGACATTAGGGTATTTGTTAAAAAGGCAGATCAACTGAATCAGATTGGTTGCATAATTCTGAATTTTAATGAACTCTCCAGTAATTGCACTGAAGTTTTAGATTCATTTATACTTGAACATATTTGTATCATAATACTATGACATACTGATATGTTTTGGCTGTGTCTCTACCCAAATCTCATCTTGAATTTTAGCTCTCTTAATCCCCTGTGTTTTGGGAGGGAACAGAGGAATGTAATTGAATCATAGGAATGGGTTTTTCCCATGCTGTTCTCATGATAGTGAATAAGTTTTATAAGGTCTTATGATTTTATAAAAGGCAATTCCTCTGCACATGCTGCCTTGCCTGCTGCCATGTAAGATGTACCTTTGCTCATCTTTCTCCTTGGTCCATGATTGTGAGGCTTCCTTAGCCATGTGAAATGTGAATGCATTAAACCTATTTTCTTTATAAATTACCCTGTCTTAGGTATTTCTTCATATCAGTATGAAAATTGACTTAAAACACACACTCTGTGTAGCAATGCACCACTATGTAGGTGATTATGGATGAATAATAAATTTCAACTAACAAAACTTTTCTATTTGAGGTTACACATTTCCTTTCATAAATCTGAGATCTAAAATACAAAACATCCACTTTAAGTAGAGGGTACAAATTATTTTCACTGTGGTCACTACTGGAATCTAGTCAATGTAAGGAAACTAAGGAAGAGGAATAAATGAACAATGCCTTCAGAACATTGCCAGTGGTCTTAAAGTGTTTTTTCTCCCTATGTTATTTTGCTTAATAAATCCCTAAAAAGAGGATTTGAATAGTGTATCTTGATTTGTGTGCCTGTCCTTGAAAAAGTGAAAGTAATTGGAGTAGGTGAATAAAATTTGACAATCCCAGTAGAACCACAGAAATAGTAAAACAGAGTTTTCCAGTGTGAAAGCAGAATGTTGCTACTGAAAAAGGAGAAGAGATGCTGGCTAGACATAAATGGTGGATGTCTATTATAATGATTTACTATTCAGTACAATCAATACTTCAGAAATATATGGTTTAACATTGAGTTATCTTGGAAACTATGAACATGTATCACACTGTATATCTTTAACTTATCCAAATGATTGCATTCTGAAGTCAAATTGTCAAGATTCACACTTAGTAAGATTTTTACTCTGTAAAGAGTTTCAGTAAAGATTTTATCTAGTAAAATATTACTAGGTATTAGACATAAATTTATTTTACTTTTAAATTTTATTTTCTACAGGGTCTTACTATGTTGCCCAGGCTGATCTTGAACCTCTTGTCTCAAGCATTCCTCCTATCTCACCCTCCCAAATTGTTGGAATTACAGGCTTGAGCCACTGTGCTTGTCAGTGTCAAATTCTAAGAGTAATTTCAAGGATATAAGAAATCAAGAGGCTAGAAGAACCATGGGATCATTCTGGAGATTTAGGGCTATTCTAAATATTTATTTTCTGCATGGAGGCACCCTATTGGCTCAGAGTAGATAAGGTCTCCAAGTGAGGCACTAATTTTATTACCTCACATAGCAAGAAGTGTTGTCTTTTTATAACAGAGATGAGATGGAATTTTCTAGAGATCCACATCTTATAATGCATCAATTCTAAGTGTATTAGTCCATCCTTACATTGATACACCAAAATACCGGAGACTGGGTAATTTATAAAGAAAAGAGATTTAATTGGCTCCCACTTCCGCAGGCTGTATAGGAAGCACGGTTGGGAGGCTTCAGGAAATGTACAATTATGGCAGAAGGGGAAGGATAAGCAGGCATATCTTACATGGCCCAAGAAAAAGGAAAACAGTGAAGGGGGAGGTGCTACACACTTTTGAACAACCAGATCTTGTGAGAAGTCACTCACTATCAGGAGAACAGCAAGGGGGATGTCTGTCCCCATGATTCAGTTACCTCCCACCAGGCCCCTCCTCCAAATTCAGGGATTACAATTAAACATGAGATTTGGTTAAGGATACAGGCTAAACCTTTAGTTTATCATTAAACTTATGTTCTATAAGCAATTGCCAACCAGGCATGTTATGTTAGGAACATTTCTCGAATATACCTCCAAGTAAACCCTGTTACTACTAAATATAGCTATTCTATATACTCAGAGGTCTAGTAATTATGTTAACAAGAAGATCAATTAGAGCATCTGCCTTCTTTTCTTTGTCCCGGGGATATTCCTCTGGTAAGAAGGAAAACACAACCTAAAAATCAGATCCTTTAAATTCTTTTTTTGTAAATTGATAATTGATAATTTGTAATTGTATAAAGTTACGGAGTACAAAGTCATGTTGTGTTTATGAATACAGTGTAAGTAATTAAATCAAGCTAAGGAAGACATCTGTCACCTTAAATATTTAAAATTTTGTGCTGAGAACATTTGAAATTTATTCTCTTAGCAATTTTGAAATGTACAATTGTCTATTATTAACTATATTCACTATGTTGTGCAATAGATCTCAAAACAAACATATTCCTCTTCTCTGAGATTTTACCCCTTAATTATCATCTCCCAATCCTTTAAATTATTTTTCGCATATTTTAAATAGCTTCTGAAAAGGATTGAGTTAGAAATGTAGAGATATACATTTCTATAATGATGCTTTAAACTCTTGGAAGACATTTCTGCTTGACTGCCTTTTCTCCAAATGGCCGCTTGGAACTTTCACTCATTTATTCTAATTCTTCAAATGTTGCCTTCTTAGTGAGGTCCCCAATACTACCCTATTTAAAATTATAAACCCTAAGGATACTCAATTCCTCCTTTTCTGTTTTATTTTTATCTGAAGTACTCATATCATTATTTAATGTACTACATATTTTACTAGTAGATTTTGGTTTTCCTTATTTCTCATTCTTAACCCCACCATTAGCTTGTATGTTGCATGAGAATAGGTTTTTTGTTTTGTTTTTTGAAATCTGCTGTAAAGTTAGTGCATGGGCTGTAGTTTGAACTCATAAATTGTTTGTTGATTATGATGAATTGAATAAATTTTTCTAAAATCTATTTACTGTTCAATTCATTAGAAAGTAGGTGTAAGATGAGCTCCCCATTACATGTTAAATTTTAGTGTTTGGCATTATTTTAGAAGAATTTACTTACATCTATTATTTTATAATAGGTGGAACATACGTCCTTTTAAGATAATGATTCTTTATTATAAAGGCAACTAAAACTTCGACGATTTGTTTACATATTTGGAATATATCATATAAATGTATTAGAATTTGTTTATCCATTCACCTGTTGGAGGACACGTTAATTGCTTTCATTTTGGTAATTATTAATAAAGTTTCCATAAACATTTATATACACATTTTTGTATGGCTATAAGTTTTCCAACTCAGTTGAGTAAATGTCAAGAAGCCCAATTGCTGGATTATATGGTGTATCACTCTGTTTTCACACTGTTGTAAAGAACTACCCGAGACTAGGTAATTTATAAGAAAAATGACTCACAGTTCTGCATGCTTGGGGAGGCCTCAGGAAACTTATAATCATGGCAGAAGGCAAATGAGAAGCAAACACCTTCTTCATGAGGCTCCAGAAGAGAAGGTTAGGGGGGAGTGCCTCACTTTTAAACTATTATATCTCATGAGAATTCGCTATCATGAAAACAGCATAGGGGAAATCCACCTCCATGATTAAATCATCTCCCACCAAGTCCCTCCCCTGACACGTGGGGATTACAACTCAACGTGGGATTTGGGTGGTGACACAGAACCAAATGATATAATATATTAAGGGTGTATTTCGTTTTGTAAGGAACTATCAAACTATCTTTCAAAGTGGCTGTACCGTTCTGCATTCCTACCAGTAGAGAATAAGAATTCTTCTTGCTTCGCATTCTCCATAATATTTGTTACTGTCGGTGATTTTGATTTTGGCCATTCTAACAGGTGTATAGTGATACTTCATCGTTGCTTAATTGGAAACTCCCCAATGACATTCGATGTTGATTATTTTTCATATGTGTATTTCTCATTGGTTAATTTCCTTTGGTAAAGTGTCTGTTAAGATTTATTGCCAATTTATTAATGGGATTGTTTGCCTTCTTATTATTTAGCATTTAACATTCTTTGCATATTTTGAATACCAGGGTTTTTTAAAAATCAGATATGTGTTTTGTAAATATTTTCTCACAGCCCGTGGCTTGTGTTTTCATTCTCCTAACAGTGACTATTACAGAGAAGTTTCTAATTTTAATGATGTCTAACCTATCTTTTTTTCATAGATTGTAATTGCGGTGGTGTATCTAAAGTAATCACAAAACCTGAAATGACATAGCTTGTCTCTTGTTATTTTATATTATTTATAATGATGTTATATAGTATATAATTTAAAACTATGAACAAAGATAGTTTTCTTTCTTTATAATCTACATAAGTTTTATTTTATTTTCTTGCCTGATTGCAGTAGCTATAAATTCCAGTACAATGTTGAATAGAAGTGGTGAGAATAAATGTCTTTGGCTTGTTTCTGATCTTAGTGAGAGAGCATCTAATTTATCACCATTACATATCATGTTAGCTGTAGGATTTTTGGTAGATGTTCTTTATCAAGTTGAAGTTCCCCTCTATTCTTATTTTGCTAAGAGTTCCTACCATGGACGGCTGATGAATTTTGTCAAATGCTTTTCTGCATCTATTGATATGATCATATGATTTTTCTTTTTTAGTTGATTGATGTGATGGATTACATTAATTGATTTTTGAATTTTCAACCCGTCTTGCATACCTGGAATAAATTTCACTTGATTGTGGTGCATAATTATCTTTAGAAATTATTGGGTTTTATTTGCTAATATTTTGTTGGCAATTGTTATATGTATGTTCATGAGAGATATTGGTCTGTAGTTTTTCTTTCTTGAAATATCTTTGTTTGATTTGGGTGTTAAGATAATGCTGGCCACATAGAATGAGTTAGGAAGTATTTCTCCAACCTGTATTTCCTGGGAGATATTGCAGAGAATTGTACATTTCTTTCTTAAATGTTTGGTAGAATTCACCAGTGAACCCTTCTGAGCCTAGTGCTTTCACTTTGGGAAAGTTATTTATTATTGATCCAATAGATATAGACCAACTTAAATTGTCAGTTTCTCCTGGTGTGAGTTTGGGTAGAGTGTGTCTTTCAAGGAACTTGTTCATTTCACCTGGGTTATCAAGTTTATGGGCAAAGAGTTGTACATGATAGTTCTTTATTATTATTTTAATGTATTCTTGATAAAGATATCATACACATATTAGTTTAAGAGTTGAATTTTGGCCAGGCATGGTGGCTCATGCCTGTAATCCTAGCACTTTGGGAAGCCAAGGTGGGCAGATCACTTTAAATCAGGAGTTTAAAACCAGCCTGGCCACTGTGGTGAAAACCATCTCTACTAAAAATACAAAAAAAATTAGCCAGGCATAGTGGCAGGCACCTGTAATCCCAGCAACTTGGGAGGCTGAGACAGGAGTATTGCTTGAACCTGGGAGGCAAAGGTTCCAGTGAGCCAAGATCATACCACTGAACTCCAGCCAGGGTGGCAGAGCAAGACTCCATCACAAATAAATGCATTAATATATAAATATATAAATAAATGTCGAATTGCAAACCTGTTCTTTGAGTAAGTGAACAACTTGACTTTGTCTGAAATTCATGTATTGTGAGGTGCATAGAGACTGGGTTACTATTTAAACTGATATTATGGGAAGAAGGGTTTGGTGCAGAAATGGGGTTTATTTAATTTTTGTAACATGATAATATTTCATACATTCAAAAATAAGATTCATTAAATAGGATTATAAACATACACTTAAAAGTTAAAAGCAAAACAAAATGTAACTCTACATTAAATGAGCACAACTAAATGGAAAATAATTGATTCAAGAAAATTTTGAATATCTTGCTCTGATTGTATATATTGATATACAATATAAAATCAAAAGAACTACGAAGTTATCTTAAATTTTTCTGCGTAAGTTTTCTTTTGGATATATTGAGCTTCTTGGATATTTATTCCCTTTTACCAATTTGGGGAAGTTTTCAGCCATTAGTGTTGCAAATACTTTTGTGCTTTATTCTCCCTCTTGTATCTTCCTGCTACTCCTAATATACATATTTAGATAACTGGTAATACCCGATTCAGCACATTGAAAGCTTCTTCATGTTTGTTATTTATTTTTTTTTTTTTTTTTTTTTTTTTTTTTTTTTTTTTTTTCCAACTTTGCTCCCTCTTTTCTTTCCTGCTCTATATTTTTATTACTCTGCCTTTAAATTCATTGACTTTCTTTTTTTTTTTTTTCAGACAGAGTTTCACTCTTATTGCCCAGGCTGAAGTGCAGTGGCACAATCTTGGCTCACTGCCACCTTTGCTTCCCGGCTTCAAGTGATTCTCCTGCCTCAGTTTCCTGAGTAGCTGGGACTATAGGCACTCACCACCATGCCATCACGCCCGGCTAATTTTTGTATTTTTGGTAGAGACCGTGTTTCACCATGTTGGCCAGGCTTGTATTGACCTACTGACCTCAGATGATCTGCCTGCCTTGGCCTCCCAGAGTGCTGGGATTACAGGCAAGAGCCGCCACGCCTGGCCTAAATTCATTGACTTTCTTTTGCGATCTATGGTCTACTCTGAGACCAATCAAGTAAATTTTTTATGACAGTGATTATCCATTTCAGCTGTAGAGTTTCTATTTGTTTGTTATTTATAGCTTCTACTTCTCTGCTGAGATTCCCCATGTCTTTTCTTATATTATTAATATATTTTATACTTTCTTGAAATATTAATACATTCGGCCCTCTGTATCCATGGGTTCTGCACCTGAGGAGTCAACCAATTGTGGATCAAAATATTTAGAAAAAAAAAAAGTTGGTTGCATCTGTACTGAACATGTGCAGACTTTTTTCTTTTCATTATTCCCTAAACAACACAGTAGAACAACTGTTCACATAGCATTTGCATTTGTATTAGGTATTATAAGTGGAAATAGTGTGTGCTATTCTCATCAGGTTATACAACAACTTCCTTTTTTTTTTTTTTATCTTCCCAATATTTTCTCAGTTTATGGCTGAAGGCACAGAACTCTAAAAACCTAAAATTGAATATAGCTACAAGAGTGAAGGTATCCTGAGGAGAATTCAAGCACGAGGCTTTTTGTCAATCAGAAGCACCCACAATGGACTATTATGTAAATAAGAATTAAACTCTTAGTGAATTAAGCTGTATAAATTATAGGATTCCTTTCTGTTAGCAGCTAGGATTACCCTGATACTTGAATTAATACACTTATATTAATTGTGGATAAAATATTTAGAAGTTTAAAAGCCAAGAAAGAGGAAAAATTAAAATTATAAAGCAAGGAGTCTTTTCAAAGAGGACGGCAAGGGAAGACAGTTGTACAAAAGAGTTTAATGGATATGTACTTTTGTTTTCTTCAAAATATTAATAAAATTATAAATAGTTTTATATGTTTTCTCCACTCAACCATGGAGAAATCTTTAAGGATTCACAAAGTTATTGCCACAAAGAGAATACTTAGCAACACTTTGTTAAATAAATCAATAAATGTAAGATTTTACTAAATCATGTTTATTTTATATCTTTGGTATTTCTTGAACCTAAACCCTCCTTTCTTCATACTATCATTCACTTTTTTTCCAATTTAGTCCTAATAATTCTAACCTGGAATTCTGAATAGTATTCTGGAATTCTGAACAGGGCTTTCACCTCCAGCTTCTTCTCCTTTTACCTAGTACCTATTTATTATAGAGTGTTTTTTTAAGGTCAGTAGACATAACGCAACTCTCCGGCTTAAAATTCTTCAGTGGCTCATCATTGTCTATGACTCCAAGTCCAAGTTCATAATCATGTCATGATAGATTATTTTTCTTTCCTATCCATCCCTACTTCTCTCATGTCCTCACACTATGTGCTCTTGGCATACAAAACTGTCTTCAAATATCTGAATATACTATACTTTCTCATTACTGACATATACATCCTATGTTTCTTTATTTTGGCCTTAAAGTGTATCTTCATATGTCACTTGTATTGGGATGTGCCCTTGACAAACATGGTTCACAGAGCCTGGAGATGCAGTTGCATGCCAGCACTTTGGGAGTCCGAGACGGGTGGATCACGAGGTCAGGAGATCGAGAACATCCTGGCTAACACTGTAAAACCCCGTCTCTACTAAAAAATACAAAAAACTAGCCGGGCGAGGTGGCAGGCGCCTGTAGTCCCAGCTACTGGGGAGGCTGAGGCAGGAGAATGGCGTGAACCCGGGAGGCGGAGCTTGCAGTGAGCTGAGATCCGGCCACTGAATTCCAGCCTGGGCGACAGAGCGAGACTCCGTCTCAAAAAAAAAAAAACAAAAAAACAAAAAACAAAAAACAAAAATCAGCGTGTGTTAAGTTTGCCCAATTAAAAGACTTTATAAAGGAAAGATCCATGATCAAATCAGATCTTCTTATTGCAAATCTTCTCATTTTACAGTAGAAAAGAAAACAAACTGTCATATAAAATCTTGGGTTCTTTATACTTGATTTTTGTGCCTTTGTGCAGGCATTTTTAAATTAATCTAAATCTCAGTTTCCTGTCCTGTAAACTAAAATGTATATCACACCTGCATTATAAGTTATTATAAGATGAGATGATATTATTATTCAAAAACTTTTGTTCCAGCTCCAAGGGGAAAGAAATATAATATAGCAGAAATACCTTCCACATAAATTTTATAAATTTTAAAAGTTTTAAAACTCTTACATGAATTTTATTAGAAGGACAAATTTGACTAATATTTATTGAGCCCCAACCCTATGCCAATAAATAGGCTGATCAAATTTAATCACTACAGAAGTATTTTCAAAAAAAATTATCATCATTTCCACCATTGTAGAAGTTGTAATACAGCACCCAGAATCTTCACATCTTCTGGGAATGCTGTCGACAAATATACCCTTCAGCTCCCAGCCCCTGCAGAGCATTGCCTCAGCTGAAGAGAGCTGCTTTACCCAAGCTCACTAGCCCTTCATTGTTCAAAATGAATGGCTAGTTAATTTAGTGTTATAAAGACCTGTATCTCTCAACCAAACTCCATATAACTCTGAAGCATCACCTTAACTTCAGAGATCACTTCAGGATCTCTTAAGGTTCTGTTGCATCACAGTTTAACTTCTTTTTCTGTCCCTTTGTGCTTCTTTCCCTTCTTTTCATAAATAGCGATGCAAAAAGCACTCATTAATAAACTTCCTGCATGGTTTTATCTATCTTGGAGTCTGTTTCTCTCCAACAGTCATGACTCAGATGAGAAAAGCAAAAACATCCCAGGGGCTACAGAGATGTTTCACATATCCCCAAAAACCGAAACATTCTGATGATGTCCTTTTCTTCTGCGCTTTTTATTGACAGCTCCACATAGAGGTTACAATTTACTACACTAAAGTAATTGACAAAATGTGAGTATATCATGTAAATAACCATTTAGAAATGTATACCTCTCTGAATTTAAACATGCACACATTGTCTGTAATTTCTGACACATGCTCACTCTTGTGTATTCTTCTTTACAAGTTGAAAGGTTGGAAACTGTCTGCACCTCAAATTAGGACACAATCCATCAAAGAGCAGTATTTTCTAACTCCCTTAGGACTAGGACAGGATGCATAGAAACAGGACTGGAAGACAAACTACAAGTTATATGTAAAGGTTTACTCCACCCCATCTGTTTTGTCCTTAGAACATCATTGACTCCCCTAATATGGAGGGGTTACTTTATCTGTTTCTTAGTTTCTGCCATTTTTCCATACCTATGACCATTTAGACACAACAACATGCTTGAATTTCTTAATGTATCTATATCATATTTTGTTATAATATCCCTTTTGTCATTTGCTTCATATTCCCATCCCTGCTAGCTAATATTTAGTAAGACATCTCCAATGAAAGGCCAATACATACGTATTTACTGTTTATTTGAATAAATACTATGGTGATAAAACATTACTCAAAAAAGGTATTCAAAGGATCAGACTAAGTTAAATGCAGATAAGTGTGTATCATGGGGGACACAGGACCATTTTTCTTTGCTACTATAATGTAATAAATGATAGAAAAATCATCCAGCCAGAGGCCCTCTTTATTCCCCATAAAAACATTCCTAAATTGTCCTTCAACCAGAACTAATGTATATAATAAAAAATGCAGTGGCAATGAAGTTGGCAACTGTGTCTTAATGAATATGTGCTGGGGAAAAAATATGCTTAATTGACAGCCTTGGAAACATAAGCACCATCGCTCCAGGAACAGATACAGCGTAAAATGTTCCCTGTACAAGCTTCTCTTATTGCGTCCCTCTGGACAGGCTGGTTTTGACATATGAAAAGGCAATTAAATCTGTTTAGCTTGTGCATGGCTGAAAACAAGGCATGTGCAGAGTCCCTATAAAAACAGGCATTAGGTTTATTTTGTTTTGTTTTATTTTTTAAAAGTTTTTTTTCTTCTTGGCAATAGAATCTTTGAACTGAGATATTGGTTTCCTAAAGGTGCCACTCAACCGGAGAATGTTTTTCAGTCTTGCAAGAAAATTTAAAGTGCTCTTGTTGATGGAGTAAGTAAGAATATAGGGCAAGTGGTCTCACCTATTTAAATTGGCATAATAGTCTTAGCTTCAAAAATCATAACCACTCCATTCCTTTCCACAGATTCTTTTGACAAGTAATCTGGTTTATTATCCAGGCAAGCAGATTGCTGCTAGAGTTCAGGTTGAATCTTTATTTCTTTAGGAGCTGGAAATCAAGCCAAGGGAGTAGATGTTAAATGGAAGAATTATTTAGCACACTGACCAGTAAGAGGATTTGGAAAGTTATTGTAAAGGAAACATTGAAACTATCAGTTCAGTGCACTGTAGTACGCCAGGAAGGTAAAGATGATAGGTTATGTTAGTAACAAGAAAGAAAGGAACAATCAGATATAATTCCTTTATACTACAGCTAATTCCTGTTTTCCATAGTAACCTCAGAAATCTGTGGTTTCTGTATTGCAGACAAAAATTATTACCATGTGGTGGACAGGTAATAAGACATCTGTTGTCAAAATAACTTATAAAGTTCTGAGAGTAAAAAAATAGGTTTTCCTAACAGAAAAGAGTTCATTAGAAAAGGAGAGGAATGGCCGGGCGCGGTGGCTCAAGCCTGTAATCCCAGCACTTTGGGAGGCCGAGACGGGTGGATCACGAGGTCAGGAGTTCGAGACCATCCTGGCTAACATGGTGAAACCCCGTCTCTACTAAAATACAAAAAACTAGCCGGGCGAGGTGGCGGGCGCCTGTAGTCCCAGCTACTCAGGAGGCTGAGGCAGGAGAATGGCGTAAACCCGGGAGGCGGAGCTTGCAGTGAGCTGAGATCCGGCCACTGCACTCCAGCCCGGGCGACAGAGCGAGACTTCGTCTCAAAAAAAAAAAAAAAGAAAAGGAGAGGAATAATAAGAATAGTAAAGATGATGTATTGTGTCCATGTACCAGAAAATACATCAGCACATGGCATGGTAAAATACATTGATAAGTTTAATAATTGCTACATCAAAAAAGAGTAAACATCATATTTCCATTTTGAAGATGAGAAAACCAGCTCAAAGAGATTAAGTAGATTGACAGGGTCCAGGAGTTAGTAAATGGAGGAGCTGACTCCAAAACTACTGTTGCACTCCAAAGTATATACTGTTTAATGATATTCCAGTAATAGTTTTCTCACTACTTTTTATTAGTATATTTTTGAGATTTTTTTCAATAAACATTGACTTGCACTTTTTTTTTTTTTTTTTTTTTTTTTTTTAAGGGGGGACATAGTCTTGCTCTGTCGCCCAGGCTACAGTGCAGTGGTGCGATCTTGGATCACTGCAACCTCTGCCTCCTGGATTCAAGTGATTCTCCTGTCTCAGCCTCCCGAGTAGCTGGGACTACAGGCGCCCGCCACCACTCCTGGCTAATTTTTGTGTTTTTAGTAGAGACAGGGTTTCACCATATTGTCTAGGCTGGTCTCAAACTCCTGTCCTTGCCTGCCTTGGACTCCCAAAGTGCTGCCTCGGCTTCCCAAAGTGCTAGGATTACAGGCACAAGCCACTGCACCTGGCTGACTTGTATATTTCATACATCAAATGCATGGAAAAATTGAGTAGATATAGATATAGATTTGACAAAATGTGAGCGAAATGGAAAGACATTATTTTAATTGTCATGAGAACTTGTGCTCTTCTGTGCTTAGAGAAATGGCTGACTTCAGGTTTGGAAATATGCAAGATGAGCCTGGACATCTAATCATACCAGGGAGTAAAATATTTTCAAAGATTCTGGAGCCATATCAAGAGGATTCAGGAGTCAGTTCGAAGAGATCCTATTGAAAATATTAGGGAAAACTTCTCATTAACAAAAATTAATAACTGTAATGAGTTGAAATGCATAAAGTATATTTAAATCCATGAGTATATAAAGATAATATTAACAAAAGAACCTGGCCTATCACCATTGGAGGATTCTACTGAAATTGGTTATTATTATGAAAAGCAGTCATAAGGTGAAATAATTTAGCGTTTATCCTCCTCTTTCTATACACTTTCCACCCCTGAGTAGTCCAATAGTAGTTGTGAGAAAATTCTATTTAGAGAATTATCCCAGCTAATAAATTAAAGAAGGAATAATAGAATTAGAATAGCAATTTTTCAACCTTTAATGGAATAAAGTATCCAAACATTGAGTATCAATCAGTTTTAGCATTATATAAAGAAGGACATTCAGGCATCATGTACCTTCTATTGAAGGGACAAAAAACCTTGTGATGTCATCTGTATTAAGCTTCTCCAGATAAAGAGAGCCAATAGAATATATATACATATGTGTGTGTATATATATATATGAATGAATATATACACATATGTGTATATATATGAATAATATATATGTGTATATATATGAATAAATATATGTACATATATATATATTTCCATATATTATATATGGGAATAGTTCACGTGGCCATGTAAACTGAGAAGTTCTGCTATCTGCTCTATGAAAGCTGGAGAGCAAGAAAATGCAGTGATGCAAGTAAGTCCAAGTCCTGTGGTTTTAGAACCAGGCATGCTCATGTATAACACCAGAGAAGATGTCTTTATTCAAACAGAAGGTAATTTGCTTTTTTTCCCCACCTTTTATTCTCCTTGAGCTCCTAGTGGATTGGGTAGAGCCCATCCACATTGGGGAAGGTGATATTCTTCACTTAGTCTGAAGATTCAAATGCTAAGCTTTTTTAGAAACACCTTCAGAGATGCATCTAGAAATAATGTTTTAGGAGCTATCTGGGTATCCTTTAGTCCAGTCAAGTTGACACATAAAATTAACTATTATAAGTCTATCCTTTGTCATCATGGCACCCATACAGATCTCCTTAAACCATACCTAAACTTCAAATAAAGACACTAACAAAGTCATAATTCTACCTAACATAAAACAAACTGTTTTGAGCACAACCAAAATGCAGTAGTCCCTTCCCCAGAAGGGGAGTTAACATCTTTGAATGATGTTTACTCATCACTTATTATCCTGTAACTTAAAAATATAATGGAAATTAATAATACTTAAATATTGATATAATGTCAATACATCTTATGGTGCATGATAAAAAAGAGGAAAAAAGATATTTGCTTAATGTATATTATATATATGTAAACACAAATGAATTCATAACAAAAAGGAGGAAATTCTCATGACAATTACAGTTCTCATTGACGTAACTTATTATGTAGTTGTACATGGCATTTATAACTACCTTCTACTACCCATTCTGTATTTTCTTTTTTGCCTTCAGCTGATTGTAGTCCTTTCCTTGGGAGGGTGATCTGACCTTTCATTTCTAAAGGATCTTGGCTATTAGTAGTTTAGCCTGGAGTATGTCATTGTAATTTTTTAACGACCTTAATTAAGAACCTGACAATACTAAGGACATGTCTTAAGGGATCTTTTGCCTTCCAGACATACTCTTTATCTCTTCCATTTTAAAGTAGTAGTCCAATTACCCCTTAGTAGTCCATTTCAATCACCCTAGACAACACTCTAACTCCCTTCTCTGCATGTTGATTCTGAGGCATGAGGAGCCCAAAGTGGCTGTGTGGCAATCTCAGCTTCCATTATTAGTGGAATCAGTGTTGTTTCTTCTGGTGAAAGCATTTTTCACACTCAGATTAAGGCTTCTAGGCCAAAAGAGCATAAATTCATGGAAAAAGAAGCAAATATTTTGCGAGAGGTTCACTAGGAGTAATAGTGAGGGAAGACGCTCTCATTTCTACCCTTTGAATCCTGAGCCCATGAATTCTGCCTATCAAAGAAATAGCAGCATAAATTGGATGATGATTCAGAGCATATACAACAGTCTAGAAAACTTTTCCTCAACCATCAGAAGTATTGCCACTAGCTGGTACCGTAAGTTCATCTTCAAAGGCCATTACACCATTCTGTCAAGTCAGCTGCTTCAGGATTGTGAGAAACATGATAGGAACAGTAAATTCCACGAGAATAAGCTCATTGCCTCACATATTTTCCTGCAAAGTTGACTTCCTGGATCAGAAACAATGCTATGTGGACTACCATGATGGTGGATTAAGCATTCTATGGGTACACAGATGGTAGTTTTAGCAGAAGCAATGAGTCTAGGGAAGGCAAATTCAAATTCATAATAAGTGTCTGTTCTAGTAAGAACAAAATGCTGTCTCTTCCATGATGGAAGTGGTCTAATGTCATCAACCTGCCACCAGGCAGCTGGTTGATCACCCAGGTTAATAGAGCCATATCAGAGACTCAGTATTGGTCACTGCTGATGACAAGTTGGGCACTCTACAGGAACCACAGCCATATCTGCCTTAGTGAATGGGAGTTCATGTTATTGGACCCATACATAACCTCCATTCTTGCCACCATGGCCACTTGTTTAATGAGCTCATTGAACAACGATAAGGGTGGCTAGAAAAAGAACCTGGAATCCACAGGGTAGGTTATCCTATCCACTTGGTTATTAAAGTTCTCTGCAGAGGTCATTCTTTGCTAAGCATTCACACGAGACAGAACTATCTTAAAGTGTTTTGCCCATTCAGACCAGTCAGTCTACATATTTATTCTTCAAACATTTTTGTCACCTATTTTTCAACCATGCTTCATCAAAGACCCTAATTATCCACCAAACCATTGGCTCTAGCCCATGAATTGGTTTCTAATTCTAAATCTGGTCATATATACTTCCAAGCAAAGTACTCAGCCAGTTGCATTCCCCAAAGTTCTGCCCAGTGGGAGAATTTCGTGTCATCACTGTCCTTCAGGGATGTCCCAGAAAGGGTTTGCAGTGCTGCAGCTGTCCATTTGCCACTGCTGTAGCATGCTATGCAGAGGTATCTGTAAACTAGGCCTGAGTGTTCTCTTCCTTTGTCAAGTGATCATAAGGGATTCTTCATGAGGTTGTAAGGGCAGGCTGGAAAAGAGAAGGCAGTGTAGCTGGAATGTGGACCATGAACACTTGAGCCACTTCTTCCTGTAACTTACTTGTGCCTTCAGGGCCTCCTCAGGCCTGCTCACATAGACATCACTTCCATCAGATGAGGAAGTACTGCTGTGTATGCCCAATTATGGCTTGGGTGGGTGAAATATTACCCAGTTCATGATGTGTAGCTCAAGTGGCATGGTAACTTTTTAACCCATAGTCAAGTGCTTAGTTTCTGTTAAGGCCTAGTAACAGACCAAGAGCTGTCTCTCAAAGGGAAGGTAGTTATCTACAATTAGTGGTAGGATCTTACTTCAAAATCCCAAAGTCTTGCACTGCTATTCACCTCTAGGAACCTGCCAAAAGCTCCACACAGCTTATCTATTTGCGACTGACACCTAAAATTCCATTGGATCTGTTGGTTCATATGACCCAAGTAGCAGAACAGCTTGCACAGTAAGCTGGACCTGTTGCAAAGAGCTTTCTCCTTTGGACTCCCCTTAAAACTAGCAGCTTTGGGGATCACTCTGTAAATGGCCTAAGGTAACATCCCTAAATGAGAAACATGTTGTATCCAAAGTCCAAAGAGGCTCAGTAGATATTGTGCTTTTTTTTTGGTTGAGGGAGAAGTCAACTGCAACAAGTTATCATTCAGCTTAGAAGGGATATTTCAAGATGCTCCATACACTGGACTCCTAGAAATTTCACTGAGGTAGAAGACTCCTGAATTTTAGTTGGATTTATTTCCCACCCTCTGACATACAACGTTTTATCAATAAGTCTACAGTAGTTACTTCTTACTCACTAGGTTCAGTCAGCATAATACCATCATGAAATGAACCATTGTTTGATATCTTACGAAAGAAAAAGGTGATCAAGATCCCTGTGAACAAAATTATGACAAAAAACTAGAGAGTTGATGTACCCTTCAAATAGGACAGTGAAGATGTGTTGCTGGACTTGCCATCTTAACACAAACTGCTTCTGGTGAACTTTAGGGATAGGTATGAAGAAAAAGGTATTTGCCAGATCAATAGCTCTATACCAGGTACCAGGAAATGTATTAATTTTCTCAAGCAATGAAACTATTTATGGTATAGCAGCTGCATTTGGAAGCACCACATGGTCAAGCTTGTAACAATCCACTGTTATTCATCAGTATTAATCTGTCAATCTGTCTTCAGCACAGGCCAAATCAGAGTTGAAAGAAGATGTGGTAGAAATTGCCCACCCTGCATCTTTTAAGTCCTTGAAAGTGGCACTAATCTCAGCAATCTCTCCAGGAATTTAATATTGCTTTTGATTTACTATTTTCTTAGGTAGAGTCAGTCCTAATGGCTTTCACTTGACCTTCCTCACCATAATAGCCCTCACTTCACAGATCAGGGAACTGATGTGAGAATTCTGCCTCTTGCTAAGTGTTTCTATTCCAATTATACTTATGGAACTGGGAAAATAACTACATGATGGATTTTCTTTTCTTTTTTTTTTTTTTTGAGACGGAGTCTCGCTCTGTCACCCAGGCTGGAGTACAGTGGCCAGATCTCAGCTCACGGCAAGCTCCGCCTCCCGGGTTTACGCCATTCTCCTGCCTCAGCCTCCCGAGTAGCTGGGACTACAGGCGCCAGCCACCTCGCCCGGCTAGCTTTTTTTGTATTTTTTAGTAGAGATGGGGTTTCACCGTGTTAGCCAGGATGGTCTCGAACTCCTGACCTCGTGATCCGCCCTTCTCAGCCTCCCAAAGTGCTGGGATTACAGGCTTGAGCCATCACGCCTGGCCTACATGATGGATTTTCAAACCCACTTTACCCAGTGTGTGATGAACATTAGGTAAAACTTCATAAGCCCATACTCTAAGTGGATGGCCACAATAATGTTTTTGTTATTGTAGAATCTGTGTCAGTTCAGAGCCAACGTTAAGTAGCCTCCCAAAGGCCCAATTATTTCTTTTTCTCCAATATACAGTTATGCTTATAAAGGCCATAGATCCTTTTTGATTCCTTGGGGAAAGCCTGGTAGAAAGATGAACAGTATACATTTTGGGTAGTACACCAGGGTCTTTCCTCAAGGGAACTTGGCCTCCGCTGTGCTCAAAGGGTTCTGGGTCTGTAACCTGACTCAAGTCTGGACATTGATTAAGGATCAAGTAAGAATTTAGTAGATTTCCTATCAATTTCACTTCTGGAAACACTATGATCAATTAGTCTGCATGAGCCATACTATTCTGATTGCTTCATTGACTCTGCAGTCTATAATGGTAACCACTCTCACATTGCCTTTGGCAGTTGAACGCTGCCTTTTGGCTGCTGCCACCCTGAGGTCCAATTACTTCTGTTGCATTCAGGTTTCCCAGTTGAGCAGCTGCAATTCCCCCTGAAAGCTCTGGCCTGCAGAGAATAATGATCATGAAGCTCTTCAAGGATGCAGGGCTTCTATCACAGTGTTTTTTCTCAAAATATTCGTAACAAATATGTCTTCTAGACCTTCCCACTGTGAGCGAGTATCTTAAATGACAAATCTACTCTAGCATTCCAGTTTCCTGAAGGCTTTGAACTTTTAATCCTTTCCTCTACATTAAACTAAGGAAGAAGATTAGGCTTGCCTTTCCTTCCTTCCTTCCTTCCTTCCTTCCTTCCTTCCTTCCTTCCTTCCTTCCTCTGTTCCTTTTCTTTCTCTCTCTCTCTCTTTCTTTCTTTCTTGCTTTCTTGCTTTCTTGCTTTCTTGCTTTCCTTCTTTCTTCTTTCTTTCTTTTTTTTTTTTTTTTTTTTCCATAATCACACTCAGTTGCCAGGCTGGAGTGCAGTGGCAACATCTCGGCTCACTGCAACCTCCGACTCCCTGATTCAAGCGATTCTCCTGCCTCAGACTCCTGAGTAGCTGGGATTATAGGCACATGCCACCATGCCCAGCTAATTTTTGCATTTTTAGTAGAGACAGGCTTTCACCATGTTGGCCAGGATGGTCTCGATCTCCTGACCTCATGATCAGCCCACCTTGGCCTCCCAAAGTGCTGGGATTATAGATGTGAGCCACTATGCCCGGCTAAGATTAGGTATTTCTAATTCACTCATTGGAGATCATCTTTTGATCCATATTTCAGCCCACAAACCAAATAAACTATTATAGCCTTTTTTAAATTCTCTGAGCTACATTGTTGAATGTAAAATCTCTGCATAGTGAGCCAATATAAGTAAATTCAGCCTGATTCAACTTTATGTTCCTTTCATCATTATCTTAAATCCTTAGCATACATTCCCATACATGTACCGTGGATTTCTATCTGTATAAATTGGAAAAATCTAGTGCTTCTGGAGTGTCACAAACCTTCTCATGGGTCACACTTGCATCTCACCTTGAGGGGTCTGCTGGGTCTTGAGTTTAGTTCAGAAGCAAAAAGAGGTGGTGGACGTAGGTACTGCATAGGTACTGAAGAGGAGCTATATGTTTTGCTTGGCAGTTGCCTCAAGGGAAGCCATTTCTGTTTCCTTGGGAAATAAAGGGTTAATCCCCTCAGATGGATGTGCAAAGACTTCCACTGGGATTCAAATACCAGGAAATACAAAGAAAAACAGTCATCTACACTATGGGAGTACAATTAGAAAATCAAGTCTTTGTGAAATTCTATAGGAAAAATGAAGCAATTTCTTTAATATGTAACTCCCTAGGAACATCAAGAGACTAATGATGAAACCATAAGATTTTAAAAGACTTAAATCTAATTATGTTATATTTACTTTGTACTCTAATTCAAACTATCCACATGCACCCACTCATACCCACACATATATATGTGTATTCTTTGTCTGTGGGCGTGTGAGTATGTACTTATCTTTCCAGAGATGAGTGTGTGTACCTACATGTCCGTCTGTCTATCTATCTATCTATCTATCTATCTATCTATCTATCTATCTATCTATCTTTTAACATTTATCTATCTAGAGATTGAAAAAGAGAGAGGAGACAGAGAGTAACACACAAAAAAAGACTGCAGAAAGAAAAATGTGTTATTTGTGAGCGAATTGGAATTTGGAGAAGATTCTGGCTATTTAATGATATTGAGTATCTGTTGTTACATATTTGTAGTTGTGGTTATGGTGTTGTGATTGTTTATAGATAGATAGATAGATAGATAGATAGATAGATAGATAGATAGATAGATGACTGGCGAATATATGGATTAAATCATATATCTGGAAAGTAAGGGAGTGGATGGCCTTTGCAGTAGTTCTTAAGCAGGATCAATTTTGTCCTTCAGAGCAGCGGTCCCAATCTTTTTGGCACCAGACATCAGTTTTGTGGAAGACAATTTTTCCACAGATGGGGTTGGAGGTGCTGGTTTTGGGATGAAACTGTTTCACCTCAGATCATCATGCCTGAGATTCTCATAAAGACTATGCAACCTCGATCCCTCGTAGGTGCAGTTCACAATAGGGTTTGCCATCTTATGAGAATGTAATGGCACCATTGTTTCTGACAGGAGACAGAGCTCAGGTAATAATGCTGGCTTGACCACAGCTCACCTCTTGCTGTGCGGCCCAGTTCCTGACAGGCCATGGACTAGTACCAGTCCATGGCTAGGGGGTTTGGGAAGCCTTGCTTCAGAGAACATATGGCAAGATCTGGATATATTTTTTTTTACTCTGATGCCTGGGAGTCAGATGCCACTGACATTTAGAAAAAGAGGCCAAGGATACTGCTAAATTTTCTAAAATATACCTAAATGCACAGGACAGCACTTCCCCAAAATAACTATTTGGTCTAAAATGTCAACACTGCTAATGTTCAGAAACAAGTGGTTATAAGTAAAAATAATTTTGTTTACTTTTACGTATGCTGAAATTATTATGCAATGAATTGTAAAATGAATAAAAATATAAAGAGGTGACTTTTTAAATTTAATTATGTCAGATAACAATGTTTGGAAAGACGTACAAATGTGACCAAGAGGATTAACCCTCAGGAGAATTAAGTAATGGAAATGTGTCAGTTTTGAAGTCAGTTTAAGATATATACTAATTAAGCAGTAAAACAATGTTTTTATTACTAAGAGAAAAACCAAGCCCAAAATATTTTAAGCTAGAGAAGTTTGGAGATACAGGGGATCCTATGATAAGTAAACCTTATAAATGCAAATCTGAATTTTAAAATGAGATGTTTTAGAGAGTGATGATTCACTTAATAAAAAATGTCTTTAAAAAGGACTCACTGTACAATTTCCTTAAATAAATCATTCTCCTGAATTAATTTGAATTGATTTACACATATTTGACTTAAATGCAAATTTTCTAGAACTTGCATGGAGTGTGAATAGAGTGGAACCAAAACACTAGGTTTAAAATGTGTTTAGTTATGTGCTTAAAATGTTCAGTAAGAAAATACTTGGATACCTTTAATAAGATCTTTAGTTAGAAGGTGCTTTATAGTTGATCTCATAGCAATGTAACGCTTTTAAAATACAAAATTTAGTCAATTAAATTTATTTTATGTTAACTAAAGGCCCTAGAAAGGAGAAGTAACTTAGAACATTTAGGAAGATAGGAGCCATATGAAAAAAATTTCAACAGTTACTTATTTGCCAGAGTCTTAGGAGAGATGCAAGTGGCATGAATCATATTTCTCTGTTCTGTTCTGATAAGGAGTAATATAGAGGAGGAAAAAGCCTGGGGGAGAAAAAAAGGAAATTTGCCATTCTGGTCTGTGAAGAAAGTATATGAATGGGGGCAAAATTAGCAGCTCAATGCTGAAGTCAAAAGAAGACAGGATGGTGTCATGGACAAGGACAGTGGTAACGTACGATCAAGAAATGCTGATTCAGCATGTATTTTAAAAGTTAATAAGTTAATGCTGGCTTATGAATGAGTAAGGAGTTTAGAAGAAAAGGAAGAGCTATGGAAAGGCTCTAAGTTTCGGGGCCTGACTACCTGAAGAAATGGTTCAGTTTATTGAAAACCTGAGGGAAGAAAAATTTACATGGAGAAAAAGTATTCTGTTCTGGCCAAATAACGTGTGAGATGCCTTTTAGATATGAGATGGAGATGTGAGAACACAATTGCATACATGGGTATATGAGTATGCAGCTCAGAATAAAGATTTAGACTAGACATTGAAATTTAGAAATCATCAGAGCAGAATTAGTATTTTTTAGTCGGACTGGATGAGTTTATTTAGGTATCTGAATGTACATGAGAAGAGAGGAATTGGCAGAAGTGAAACACTCTCTGAGAAAGTTGAGAGAGGAGCAGAAGCTGGTAATGAGACATTGAATAGGCTGCTCTTGAGGTAAAAAGCTGTTGTTAGATATACTGTGTCCTAGAAGTCAAGTGAAGAAAATAAGAAGGAAAGAATGATTATTTCCATCACCTGTGTCCGATAGTTCCAGACCATCATGGAGTATTGTGGAAAACACTAGTCATTATTGCATTAGCAATAGTAGTGGTGCTGTGGAGTCACCCCCATTTAGATTGAATTGGATTGTTTTCAAGAAAGATTGCAGTAAAAGAGAGAGAATGAGGTACTTATTTTGTAGTGATTTCTTATGGCATGCTAAATATGCTTTCAAAAATGGAACTATTAAACGTGTAAAATACAAAAAACAAAATAATAAAACATATTGATGAGTTTATACAAAAAGAATTTTTAAAATATGTATATATGTGTGTGTGTGTGTGTGTGTGTGTGTGTGTGTGTGTGTGTGTGTGTATGTATCAGGAATATTAGAAAATAGGTAAATGCCAAAATTATTTTTTGTTTCCTTAATGATATTATTATTATTCAGAAAGTTAGGTGTTTCATAAACACAAGCTGTAAGTATAATTGTGATTGGCCTACGTGCTTAGTTTTTCTATAATTTTAGAAGAATTCTACAGGGAAACTGACAAGGACTGCTTTAGTCAGTGTCTTCCACTTAGAATATTTTCCATTGGAAAGTCTGTCACAGATATGTGTTTTATTTATTATCTTACTCTGTTGTCAGGACAGAATATATATGATAAGATTCCTCAAGGATCTAGAACCAGAAATACTATTTGACCCAGCAATCCCATTATTGGTATAAACCCAAAGGATTATAAATCATTCTACTATAAAGACACATGCACAGGTATGTTTATTGCAGCACTGTTCACAATAGCAAAGTCTTGGAACTAACCCAAATGTCCATCAATGATAGACTGGATAAAGAAAATGTGGCCCATATATACCATGGAATACTATGCAACCATAAAAAAGGATGAGTTCATGTCCTTTGCGGCTACGTGGATGAAACTGGAAACCATCATTCTCAACAAACTAACACAGGAACAGAAAACCAAACACCACATATTCACACTCCTAAGTAGAAGTTGAACTATGAGAACATTTAGATACAGGGAGAGGAACATCACACAACAGGTCCTGTCAGGGGATGGGGACTAGGGAAGGGATAGCATTAGGAGAAATGCCTAATGTAAATGATGGTTTGATGGGTGCAGCAAACCACCGTGGCACATGTATATCTACATAACAAACCTGAACATTCTGCACATATATACCAGGACTTAAAGTGTAATAAAAATGAAACATGTTTATTGAAAATATATATCATCCTTAGCGCTTACTGTTGAAAACAATACTGATTTGGTTGGTTACTCCTATTCCAGTTCAAATAGGCTGAAATTACACATAGATTTTAGAATGAATGACCCTAGAAAGGGGTGCCTGTTTTGGGAGAGAGGACTTTGAAGAAGAGAGAGGTGTAAAGTTGTGATTCCAAATGGCTTCAAGTGTAGGTATATTCCTCCATCATCTTCAGAGATTGAACTTGTACCTCCTGTTCAGAGAAGTTATAACATTTTGTTGTTATTTCTCTTGTGGCACCACAAAGCCAGATATCATGGGAATATGTGTGTGAATATCAGAGACTCAATTTATGATGTTCCCCAGATCCACTTTGTTTCACAGTTAACTGCTAAATAGTTAATTTCCTGGCTCCAAACCTCTTGCTCAATGGAATGTCATGTTCCATCATATAATACTGCCACTTGTTTTTGCTAATCTCAAGATTATGATTAAGGTCTTGCTTCCCTTGGTCCCAACATAATGAGGAACTTCAGGAATTAGGAGCCCAGGCCAGGAATAAACAGATCTCAACATGCTCTAGCTCCTTCCACCAGTCTGGACTTAGGTAAAGCCTCACACATCAGAGCATGGTTATGACTTCCAGAGCAGCTTGCTGGAGTGTCTGGTTGACACAACCTGAAAGGTTTTTTTTGTTTGTTTGTTTGTTTGTTTGTTTGTTTGTTTTTTGTAGGCGTTGTTAATGCATGTGGTCAATTGTTGGCCACTGGGAAAGAGGAGACAAGGTCAGGAAATCTGAAGATAAATTATTTTCCTTTCTTTCCCCAGGAAACTATTGCAAAGCAGCATGGCTCTGAACAACCTTACATGTTCCATGTGATTAAGTCACTGTTATATTTTCTTGTGGAGGTTTGAATAGTTTGGAAATATATATCTTGTATTTGATTTACCTTCTTCCCTCTCTCAGTCTTGCTGCCTTGATAATGTACCTCGCAATAAGTCTCAAGCTCTATATGAAATCGTTTTTTATAGACTATCTTTTATAAGAAAAATATATTCAGACAAAGGCCTTGATAAAGAGCTGAAAATGGTTAGCCCACACTTAAAACATTCAAAGGCATTTCATTATGGTAAATGATTTTAATTGCCAAAATGGAAAAAAAGGTAAATATGTTTTATATTCATTTTGTTTTAGAAAGACTTATTGATGTTTTGCTGAAACAGAAGGTTAAATATCCAAAAATATATCCTAACATGAATCCTGCATTCTTGGAATTTTCAGTCTAGTGACCAGAGGCTAGTTAGGATCTATTGAAAGCGTAATCCATCTCCCCAGAGAAACCACACATTGACGGCACAATATAGAAGGGTGAGAAGTTATATCTACAATGACATAAATATTCTGGATGATGGAAATAGGCTGTGAGATTACACATCTTTCTAAACTGTAGAAAACTTGGTAATAATTAGAAATTAACAATGTAGTAGCAGTAAGAAACATTTGAAAATACACACACAAGAGCTGTCAATTTTAGAAGTTATCAATTTGTAAATTGTAATTTTGCTAGAATATCCCCTAGCAGAAGGGCAGAGTCCCTGAGTTCAGCAAAAGATCCTGGAGCTGAGTGAATGATGGCTTAGTCTAAGCTTGTTATGTTATTTTCCTATGAACTTAAAGGTTACTTAATAATAGTCAGTGGAGGTTAACTGGAGACGAGATTGTATTCACGAATTCTGTTGGGCCATTCAGATCTACTCTTTAACCTTCTCTGACTTGCTGTGTACCCGAAGAGGAAAATCTGTAAGAATTACCTCCATGACCTTTCTTGTTCTCTCTCTGGATTCCAGTTATATTAAACTACTCCAGAGTACTGGCTGGAGACTGGAGGGAAGGAGTAAACCTCCTCCCTGTGGATATGCCACAGGATAGGCTGAATCTTTTGAGGAAAGTCACTCAGATCGCTCCACACATCCCTCTGTCTTTCTGTCTACAGATTTTGGTAACCTTTCCCACTTGGTGTTCTACTATTACTCACTTTAGGTACTGCACTAGCCCTACCTTGTGCAGTTGTTGTGGTTATGAATGCACTTTTATAAACAATACCTTAAATAAGCTCTTCTCAAATTACTCAATTTGAATGTCCCATCTATCTACTTTTGTGACTCTGACACACAGAATTATGCAGGAAAGATACTGGTCTTTTCTTTACGAAGTGCATTTTCTCTCCCTTTTGCAAAATTTACATCAAAGGAAAAAAATTGCTTTTCCAAATGAATTGTCCAATCATAACATATTTAGCAAAACGATTTGTTTCTTCCTGTATGTAAAATGGGTTACTAATCACAGTGAGTCAGCAGGCAGACATTGCTCTTTTAATCAAGTGAAGTAGAAGTCACAATCTAGAAGATGATGCAAAAATGCCAGAAAGGTAACAACTAATTACAATTCTCAAAAAGGCAAATAAGTACTCTATTTTTATAAAACTATTATGAGTGTATTAAGCCAGCAAATTGTGTAGTTTAAGAAGTAGAGGTGAATTTCACTGAGAGCAATGATTTGCATAGGTCTGAACTTAAACCAAGTTGTCACCTCTATTAAAATCTCATTCAGATTCCTCAGAGAGAGCTATATTGAAGCCAACTTCAGAGGAAGAAGATATTACAAAAAGAGTAAAGAGACCCTAAAAAATGGATAAATGGATAAAATAATGATGAAAGATAGAAATACATTGAGCACCATTGTAATTATATAACATTGTGAAATGTCCCAAATTTTAGATTAGTAAAAGGAGTTGATACTTACGATATAATTGTTTTACCTAATAATTATTTTTCAACTCCCTTCATCAGTATTAAAGATAAAAGTAATAATTCAATAGTCAATATTTTCTTAAGTATTTACTATGAGGGTCTGGTACTGTGCTAAGTGCTAATAAAATAAAGGTGAATATGACATTGCACTTGCTCTCAAAGAGTTTATAATATAATGGAGAATACAGATCAATAGTAAGTCAGTTTCAATACTAAGGGTCGAGTACTAAATGGAGAAGTGTAGTATATTACGGGAATACATAGGAAAGTCATCTACTTTTGATTTAGATAATTGAATTAAGAAAGATGTTTCAAAAGAAATGTTTACATAGAAGTCCAAGGATGAAGAGTGATTAACTGAGCAACAGAATTGCAAAAAGCCCTGGACATGAGCAGGGATTTAGGAAACAATTAGAAGTAACTAGAGCACAGTGTATGGATTTTTAAGTGAAGTTGAATATGACTAGAGTTGGGTGTAAAGCTGGAGAATTAGCCAGGAATTGATCATCAAGGGCTATATTTTCCCTAGTTGGGACTTTATATTCTAGACAAGCCACTGGAGGATTTTAATCTGGGGAGAGTTATTTTGCTTTGCTTCTTAAGCCAGGCTAAACCCAATTCTTAGGAATATACAATGGAAGACAACAGAATTAATAGATCACACATTTGTTCATTCATCAGTTGATCACTTTTCACATCAAATCTATGTGTATGTATACAATAATAAGAAAATTTGACATGTAGTATTTATATTTTTCAATTCCACCAAAATTTCAGAAACTAATTTTTAAAATGCAACAGTGTCTCGTCTGGTAACCAAAAGGTTACATTAAACAAATTTTATTCTTAAAACAAATATTAGAAGTTGTCACATATAATATCTGCATGAATTTTATGCAGAAAACAAGACTTGAAGGGAATGTCTCCCTCATTAGAAGAGTAATAACTTTTATTTCAAATTAGCAGTTGAGAGCAAAGTCTCTGGTTTTCTGGATTTAAACTTCATTCTGCCACTTACTGTTTATATGTTTGTGGGCCAGTTATTTATCCTCCCTGGTTCCTATCATCTCATCCACAAGAGGGGAAAATAATATCACCCATATCAGATTTGGTGGGGATTGAGATCATACATATAAAATACTTGGCTCTATGCCAGTAACATTGTAAGGATTCTATAAATATGAGTGAAAACTTTTGAGCCCACTTGACAATAGTCACATATTTTTTGTCTTCTGCCTTTATGGATTCTTGTTTAGTGAAGTTGAGAATCAATCAGAAGAACTTGAGGAGGTAGAAAGAACTTATATATTCCAAGGTTAATGCATCTATATACTCCAAGTTTAGTATTATCAACCTGTTTCTCTTATAAGATTAATTCAGTCTTATCTTTAATTTTGAAAAATTTGGAAGTTAGTATGGCTAATGAACCTGATAACTTGGATAAGCTCTAGAATTAATGGAGGAAAATGACTTTCTCATTTTTCTCCTATACTCTCATCCCAGATCCCTAGAGCTATTCTCAGGACAGAAATCTGCACATAAATAACACTGGGTATTTTTTTTTTTTTTCTGTAGGATGCCATATGTTGCATTTCTTGGAAACCTGACTATGGCATGAGCGTTAAAAGAAGATGAGAAATCCCAGTGCAGACCACTAGTTCTTGGCGAGGAAACAGATCATTCCCAGGGGACTGCTAGTGGCCTTTTCTTGACATTCTTCACCTCTCTTACTAGAGAAGGTAAGATTTTGAAGGACATTGGGCCTTTTCCTGAAACTTCCAATATACACTTTAGGAGAGGGCAGATTCTCTCAGCACGCCATCTATGAAGCACCAACACGCACAGCAATGGAGTACAAAGCTTGTTATTTTACCATCTGGGCAGAGAGAATGAATAATGGGCAAGTGACTGTGGGGTGTAACAGTGCGAACTATGAAGAGACCAAAATGTTTCTCTCTAGAAGGCTGAAAGCTTCACTTTGAGTTTTACTTGAGAGGAAAAATGCCAATACATTTACACCATCATTCAAATAGCATATGATTATTATGGTGATCTTTTGTTCAGTGTAGATGAAAAAAAAAAAAAGAAAACCAATAATCCTGAGAGGCATAATATTTTTAGTTGTACTGAAAGGTGAACTTCCTGTCATTAAATATGAATAGATACAGCCAAGAAGATAAAAATAGATTTACCTTTACATTACTAGGGCAGAAACGCAAAACACTAATGAAAAAGACTGCCTGGTCCAATTAGCCACAGCACAATACCATGCAAGGGGCAGAGCTGTCTCTGCAAAATCACTGACTGTTAGACACGCCAGTGAGGTCTTTTTTTATGTCTAACTTGTAACAACATAAAAGGATTTACATTTCATCTTCTCATTGCCACATCCACACTGTCTTCTCACAAGGCAAGCTGTCTCTTAGTTTTCTTTCATATAAGTTGGGAAATAATATACGAACATTGCCAAGGGAGATATATCGAAGTTTTGATAATCCTCCTTACTGAAGAGGGACTCCCTGGGTCAAAGAAATAAATTTTCTGCAGATGCTGAGCCTCAATTTCTTTGGATGCCAGCTTTCCAGGCTCCTTTCATTCCTAGCCATCCTCCCTCCTTCATACTTCTGTCCTTTCACTCCTTCATCTCCCTTTCATTTTCTCTTCCATCTTGCTTCCTTCCCCCAAAAGGACCTTGCTTGTTCTCTCTCTGGATTCTAGTTATGTTAATGCCTGGGCCTAATATTTTCTGTGACACTTTAACCATTATTGTTAGTAGGGGTTCCCAGTTACCCTAAAATGTGGGGCTTTTATGTTTGGTGTTGTGAAGCCAGTATATGAAACGGAAAAGGAGCATTGAGAAGAGAGGGCTTTATCTGATGGTCATAAAATGGAGAAATGGGAGAGTGGCCCACCAATCAACTTCTCAGCTCCTGAGAACCAGGAAGTAACAGATACAGGATATTTTTAATGAAGGGGTTGGAAATTGAAAGCAAAGGCAAGAATATTTTTGCTTTTCTTAAGAAGGGATAAAGATTTTCCTGGAATCAAGGAGGGATGAAGATTTCCCTGAAATCAAGGAGACTCTCTTCTGCCCTTTTTCCCTTCTTGTCATTGTCATGGTGATTTTCAACTTTCATGGTACTGGCTAGACTGTTATTTAATATGGAAATTGGATTAAAATGAAGCCAGTGTTTCTTCAGAGGTCAAGTAAGCTTCCATCATTGATTTTCCCATCTTTTACTGCTTTAGTCCTAAGAAGGAACTTCGACCACAAACATCCTGTTTCCTAAAACTAAGCAGAGTTAAGACCGAGTAAGAATTCAGCTGTGTGACATAGATATTGATTAGGGAAAAAAGCAGGGCAGGAGTCAGTTAAGTCACCTAGGCTCTCCAATGGGTAACAGTGTGAGGCACATGCTGCATATTACATACATGTGAACAGATGGGTATGTGGACAGAGCATAATGACCTATGATTTACTGAAAGAAAAGCTAAAGAAATTTCCAAAGTCAAAGCGCAGGGTATTGGCTTTGTCTGCCAAAATAAATATTTGTTATAATAGCACAGTGTCAACTGAAGAATGACAAAGTTCATAAGTTTGGAAAGGAGAGCTTTATTTCTTACAAGAGGGTGCAGCCTATAGGATGGCCATTTTGACAGGCTGAGAACCATAGCCTGTGACCAGAAGCCAGAAGCATACTTTGAGGGAGGGGCAAAGAGAATAGAAATTATGCTGAGCAGGAAGGCCAAATACACATATTTAATAAGTTACAGGAGAAGTCCTGAATATTTATGAGAGGAGAAAATGCACAGTTGAGCTTCATGCCTTTTCAGGGGTTCCATGTACAAAAAAATGGTGGCATTGGCATGATTCAAGGGTGGAATTTTCAACTGCCTGACATCAAAAGGTGAAACAAAATACACGAAAACCCTCAGCCAGAACCACTCCATCAGGAAGAACTGGTGGTCACTAGCTTTGTTGAACTGCAAAAGGGAGGGCCAGCAGTCAGGCGGTTGGTTGATGCCTGGGATGGAGTCTTTTGAAAGGGGTGTTTTCTGTCTAGCCCTTAGGGAAGAAAGCCTGATGGTAGTTAGCAAGGTAGGGGTTATAACAGGCATGTCTGACCTCCCATCGTGTTGTGGCTGAAAACTTAGTTTCCAAGGTTGTCCTGGTATCCCCTTGGCCAAGAGGGGAGACTTCAGTCAGTTGAGGGACTTAGGATTTTGTTTTTATTTCTAAATAGTATAGCTTCAACTAAACATCAGGGATTTTAAAACATTTCAAAGATTTCCTGAACTCTTTATGGTTTTGCTATACAGTCACATGCTGCATAACAACACTTTAGCCAATGAGGGACCACACGTTTGACGGTGGTCCCATAAGATTATAATGGAGCTGAAAAATTTCTATTTCCTGGTGACATCAGAGTAGTTGTAATGTTTTAGTGCAATGCATTACTCACATGTTTGTGTGTTTGTGATGATTTTGGTGTCAACAAACCTACTGTGCTATCAGTCTTATAAAAGTATAACCATTATGATTATGTACAGTACATATTACTTGACAATAGTAATAAACAACTAAGTTAAAGGTTTATGTATTTACTATACTTTATATCATTATTTAAGAGTGTATTCCTTCTATTCATTAAAAAATAAGTTAACTGTTAAACAGCTTCAGGAAGGTCTTTCAGGAGACATTTCAAAAGAAGGAATTGTTATAATAAGAGATAACAACTCCATGTGTATTAATGCCCCTAAAGATCTACCTAAAGATGTGTAGGTAGAAGATGTGTAGGTAGAAGATGTGTAGGTAGAAGACTGTGATACTGATAATCCTGATCCTGTGTAGGCCTAGGCTACTGTGTGTGTGTGTATTTGTTTTTAACAAAAAAATTTAAGCAGTAAAAAACAAAATAAGAAAATTTATGATAAAACATTTAGAATAAGGATGTAAAGACAGAAAATATTTTGGACAGTTGTACAATGTGTGTGTTTTAAAATGTATTATGACAGAAAAGGTAAAAGGTTAAAATAAGTAAAATTGGCCGGGCGCGGTGGCTCAAGCCTGTAATCCCAGCACTTTGGGAGGCCGAGACGGGTGGATCACGAGGTCAGGAGATCGAGACCATCCTGGCTAACACTGTGAAACCCCGTCTCTACTAAAAAAAATACAAAAAACTAGCCGGGCGAGGTGGCGGGCGCCTGTAGTCCCAGCTACTCGGGAGGCTGAGGCAGGAGAATGGCGTGAACCCGGGAGGCAGAGCTTGCAGTGAGCTGAGATCCGGCCACTGCACTCCAGCCTGGGCGATAGAGCGAGACTCCGTCTCAAAAAAAAAAAAAAAAAAGGTAAAATTGTAAAGTAAAAAAGCTAGGGTTCATTTATTATTTAACTCCAATAATTAGGGACTTCAACATCACAATTTCAGCATTGGACAGATGATCTAGACAGAAAAGTCAACAAAGAAATATCTGTTTTAATCTGCAATATAGACCAAACAAACCTAACAGACATTTATGGAACATTTCATCAAACAGCTGCAGAATACGTATTATTTTCATCAGTACACGGAACATTTTCCAGGATAGACTATATGTTAGGCCACAAAACAAGTCTCAGCAAATTCAAAAAAATTGAAATCATAGTAAGTGTCTTTTCTGACTACAACAGAATATAATCAGAAATCAAAAACAAGAGAAACTTTGGAAATCATACAAATATATGAAAATAAAACAATATGCTCTTGAGTTACTGATGGGTCAATTAAGATATTAAGAGAAATTAAAAAAAAATTTGAAACAAATGAAAATGGAAACATAGCATACCCAAATCTGTGGGATACAGAAAAAGTAGTCCTGAGAGGGATGTATATAGTAATAAAGGCCCACATCCAAAAAATTGAGTCTTTAATTATGCACCTTAAATAACCAGAAAAGCAAGAACAAATCAAACCCAAAATTAAATAATGTAAGAAATAATAAAGGTCAAAGAATAAATAAATAAAATTGAAGCTAAAAAACCCACAAAAGATCAGTGAAATGAAAAGTTTGTTTTTTAAGGGATAAACAAAACCACAAACCTTCAACTAGACTGAGAAAAACAGAGATGAGACCCAAATACATAAAATCAGAAATGAAAAATTAGACATTATGACTGATACCACACAAATGCAAACTATCATCGGAGATGACTGTGATCGATTATATGCCAATAAATTGGAAAACCTGGCAAAAATGGATAAATTTCTGGGCACATACAACCTAACACGATTGAACCATGACAAAATAGAAAACCTGACCAGATAAATAACAAGAAATGAGATAGAAGCAGTAATACAAGAGCCTACCATCAAAGAAAAGCCCAAGATCTGATGGCTATAGTGCTGAATTATACCAACATTTAAAGAAGAACTAATACCAATTCTACTCAAGGTATTTTAACAAATTAAGTGAAGGCAATACTTCCAAACTCATTCTACAAGGCCACAATTACCCTGATACCAAAACCAGAGACACAACTTACAAAGCAAACTACAGGCCAATATTGCTGATGAACATAAATGCAAAAGTTCTCAACAAAATACCAGCAGACTGAATTCAACAATATATTAAAAAGATCATTGACCATGTTTAAGTAGGATTCTTCCCAGGGACATAAGGATGGTTCAAAGTACATAAATCAATAAACAAGACACATAACATTATTACTGAAGAGATATAATTTTAAAAAAATAAATTTAGTGTAATCCAAGTGTACAGTGTTTACAAAGTTACAGTAGGGTACAGTATTGTCCTTGGCCTTCATAGTCATTCAACCAGTAATTCACTGACTCACCCAGAGCAACTTTGAGTCCTGTAAACTCTATTCATGGTAAACGCCCTCTTCAGGTTTATCATTTTTTCTTTTATACCATATTTTTACTGTACCTCTTCTATATTTAAATATGTTGAGATACACAAATATTTACCATTGTATTACAATTGTTTATACTATTGAGTACAGTAACATACTGTACAGGTTTACAGCCTGGAAGCAACAGACTATACAATATATTCTAGGTGTATAGTAGTCTACACCATTTAGCTTTGTATGAGTACACTCTATGATGTTCACATAGACATGAACTTGCCTGGCAATGCATTTCTCTCTACGACATTGGAAATATGACTGTAATTTAGAAAGTTTAAATATTTATACATTCACCTATGAGTGGTTGCTTATCTTGGAAAAAAAAAGAAGAGTCTGACATTTTGCTGGGGTGAGAGGTGGGGGAAAAATAAGTGATGACCTGAAATTTCCAAAGTCATTTATATTTGAAAGCTCACAAATAATACAGAATAGAATCTCTTCTCCATTCCATCCCCAAAACCAGAAAGGTTTAATAATTTAGAAGTTCTAGGTTAATTTAATTATGTTAGATAAATGCTTGAGGAGTCATATGTCTCCATTTGTGGCTTAGCTATTACTTTAGTTCTTGTTTCTTAGATATAAGGTCTAGGGCAGAAATCCTTGCACATGTGATTCATTGAAGGAGGGCTGTCAAGAGAAACTCAAGTGATAGGGCAGGAGAAGAAGGTATGCAAAGAAATGGTTTCAGGAGAAATGTAGCCCAGGTCTGATTATTCGGGGAGCTCTGATGCCTGAATTACGCCACAGAACTAAGGGTGCTAGACTCTCAAGGGCTTCATAAGTCAGGCATTGACTACTAGTAACTCTTGGAAGGGGATGAAGCCTAACCTGCCTCTCCCTGCAAGGTCATTCTCATCAGCCAAGGGCGTGTCTGCAGAGAATAGTGAAGATAGAAACAAGGCAAAGTCTGAGGGGTGTGCAAACCTGACTTGCAAAGAACTGGATGGACATCAATCGCATTTGCTATAGGAATACTTTCCTATTCTGTTTAACTCAACAATGATTGGATGTTTAATATATTCAAGAAATAGTCTTAGGTGATGCAGAAATTATTAAATAATATATGACTTCTAGCTTTGAGAAACCCCAGTCTAGTAAATGAGACAAACATATACTCAACTATTCGACTGTAATCTGTTTTTCCTGAGGTCCTAATTTGTATGTAAGTGAAAGAAATCATGTTCACATTAACGTCTAAATTGCACTGACTTACGTGGTATCTGCACAGTCTGATCTAGGTTTGTTCTGAGACATGTCAAGGGCCAAGTCACAGAAAAGTCAGATGTACTCCTCTGCTCCCTTACTTGAGAGGGCATTTCATCAAATCTCACTAATTTAAAACCCGTTTAATGGCTTCCAAATCTCTATTTCCAATTTGAACATCTCCCTTCAAATATAGACTCATACATCTTCTTTTGGATATAAAATAGGCTCCTAAAACTTAACTTTAAACTGTTATCCCATTTGTGTTTCCACAGCTGCTTTTTCTGAAGTTTTCTCGATCTCAGTAAATGACAACTACAAATTTCTACATATTTGAATGTAAAAAAAAATATTAATCCTTGATTACTCTCTTTTTGTAATATTCACATCAGCAAAACATGTCCATTCAAACTTCTGTCCTAACTGGTCTCTTCTAGCTTTCCTGAACCTGCTGATTCCCCACCCCTACCCTTGACCCCAAAACATGTATTTTTTACAGTCACCATTTCATTTGAAGGTGAAAACAAATTCTTACAACAGCTTACATGTTGCTCTATGACTCTGTGAAACTAAAATATCTGCCAGAGTGAGCCATGGAAAATTCTTTGGAAAATAGCCTTTGGATTAAAAAAAAAAATTAGTTTTGAAGCCATTCTGCAGTCAGGTTTGACCTCATAAATTAGTGAGCAAGTGTTAGAGCTAGAAAATTGGCAATGATTGAAATATGGCCTCATAATTAAAGTTATGGGAGTGACTATGATTACATTTGTAGAAAATAAAGTCAGGAGATAAGGAGCCTAGCAAGAAATCTGAGAAACTTTAATTTGTGATGATTAAGTGAGGTTGGAAAGACTAGCTCAAGAGATGAAGAAGTAAATGACAGATATCAAAAGAGTATAATGTCATGAGAGATCTGGGTTATATGGATGAATCACAATTTTTTAACCCCAGGAAGCTAATATTAGACTTATATATGTGTAAACTAATTCAATGACTGATCATCTTATTCCTGCACTGGATGTATTCTACAGTCATTGAAGTTTTTAAATATAGTTATAAAAGTTAGAATATTAATATCCCATGTTCTATGGCAATTATAAGGTTAAATATTTATAACAATAATAGTGATTATTAGTGTCTTATCACATTTTTTATCAATTTTGGAAGCTCCTATTCCTATATTTCATCACTGTTTCTGTTATAAATGCTTTAAACATGCCTAGTTATATGGTGATAATACTTATTTTCAAATAATCATGACTATTTTAACATCCTTACATTTGGTACTAGGGAGAAAACAATGGTCATGCTATTTGGTCCTTACAGCCTCTAATTTCTTGACCACTGAGTTGCATATTTTATAGTTTTACTATTTAAGAAATCTTTTGAAATGTTTGATATACTATTTGGTATAAATAACCTTTTATAAATAAAAATTCTAGTAAGATCTTTAAAATAATGCTAATTGTGTATATCTTATAGTTGCAATGAGGATTAAAAGAGATAATATTAATATACTATAGCATATTTGATAAATAATAATTTGTTATATTGGTGTAAATATTGCAAAGCTTATTATGTACTCTATGATGAGCAAAGAGGTATCCAAGAATAAATAAAATGATACCACCTTCCTTAAGATGCTTTCATTCTAGTATTCTAAGACCAGATAAATTTTAACATAAATTGGAATGCATTAAGTGAAAAACCTAGATGGTAAGCTCCTTAAGGACAAACTCTCTCATATTTGCTATAACTTCTTCAGTGCCTAAAAATGGTACTCACCATGTACAATGCACATAATTAATGCTTATTGAATACTTTATGGAGTATCAAATACATGATAGATGAATTAAAAAAATAGGTTAGGCGAAAACAGATTGCAAAATGTAAAAACATATTTGATTGTAAATAAAAATATCATGAATTTTCAAAGGAAGGAAAATCACTTCTGAATAAAGAGAATCAATTAAGCATCAAGAAGTGGCATTTGACCAGATTTTATAAATGAAATATATTTTAACAAGTGGAGATCAAGATTAATTTTTAGAATAGAGGAATGATGAAAACAAAGGTCAAATGGATTGTCAAGTGCCAATATTCTAAAGTTTTATGTATATTACTAGTATACAATATGGTAGCTTTAAAAGAGTTATTTTGGTGTTGATTTGGACCATAGTAGTCAATAATGTTTGCTAAATTCACATTTTAAAGGAGAGTTGTTTCTGAACAGTCGAGTAGGCTGAGAACTATAAAACTATGCATTTGAAAAGTGGTCATGCTGGGGCAAAAAGATGATTTGATTTAAAGTTAAGACATTTTAAATTAGTCATATCGGATAATTTGAAAAATAACATTAACTAAATGTTGACTAAATAGGAGCTCTCACTCCCACTGGAAAACCTATTAAGGAAAAGGTTATAAACTATGGAGAAATGTTGGCTATTTGTCACTGTTTAAAGAACTACTGCATGACTGAAATGTTTAAAGAACTAAATATTTTTCCACAGTTGCAGCCACCTGGTGAGTTGCTAACAGTCAGACAAAGGCAACCTTAAGGAAACATATTTATCACGACACCCCATGCAGTTTTAGCCATAAAGAGTTCAACTCCAAAATGGGTATTTCTCCAGGTTGTAAAATTTTGTTTCAGAAAAAGCTCCCTAGGGGAATTAAACTTTCTTTCTCTATTTAATTGATTTGATTTTATCGTTTTAGAGTTATTCAATGATTCTGGTGTTCAATAAACATTTATTAAATCTACATGTGCCTAATGCAAACCCAGACACTGTGGGAATAAGCAAGATGGGTTTTCACACTATTGTAATAAATACTTAAAATACAAACATTACAACTACTCTTGACAGAGAAATCCAGAGGGACACTCTCTGATGATTTATGCAGAAGGTATAAACATTTTCTTCATTATGTCCATTTTAATTGCAGTGAGAGAAACATACATAGGTGGCAATTAAACACAAAATTATGGCCTACATTACAATCCATTTACTTTCCAGATGAATTGAGTAGAAGATAAAATAATAGCATATTCTGCTCTAGCAGTCATCTTCATTGCTTTCCCAGGCTTTGCCAAGAAAGATTCTTACATAACTTCTATTTAATGTATATGCTTATTGCAGCAAAGTGAAAAATACAGCAGAATACAAGTAGTAAGATAAATTATCTTCAATCTAACTTCACTAAAACAGCACTGTTAATACTTCGTTTGGTTTCCTCTTTAAAAATGTGTTGCTTAAGCTATTTGAAAAGTAGAAATAACAAAATACAAGAAACTACCCTTGTTTCCATTTTTTTTTTTGCATGATATAAATAAATGAACAAAAGTCTTTTCCAACAACTCCAGTTCACCTTCAGAAGTAACCCCTCTTTAGAGATGGCTACAGCATTCCTGTGTTTAAATTGGATGTATTCATATCTTTCTCGCTGTCTCTCTCATTTTCTGTCTTCTCTTGACCTATGTGCAAGTGTACCTTTTGTTTCTTAATAATCATAATCATGGGATAATGCTATACATAAGAATCTGCAATTTGCTATTTTTTAAATATGTGGATGATACACTACTTCAAGGTATAAAATGTATATAAGTCCAACATTTTCTTTGCTGTGGTTGCATGGTATTCTACAACAGAGATGCATCACAATTTATTAACCAATTCTTTCACTGTTCAACATTTAGTTATCAATTTTTGTTATTATGAACAATAGTGCAATCAGTAGACAAATACACATTTTCTGGACTTGGCAGTGAGACTGCTGAACCTTAGTTTCTCCTTATTGAAAATTTGAAACTGTCCTGCAAAGATTTTATTTTTCTGGGTTTATTTTATTCATTTAGTCTACGCTATTAAGATCAATTATGTGCAAGTTCCTATGCTAAATGCTGCCAATGCACTATTGGTTAAAATATAATCTAAGCCAGTAAAGACTAGGGTAGGGAACTTGGGAATCTATGTACGCAATTTTATATATTATGGAAAATACTTTTTGGAGGAAAGTAGAAAAGCAACTAACTTAGTCAAGAGGAATGAAAGAACTTCTGGTGTAGATACTTATAATTAGAAACAGTGGGAGTTAGCCAAGTGAGACTGGACTGGGAGAAAATAGTCTTACAAGAGTAAAAATATTTATAAAAGTGATGAAAGTTCAGGATTCCACACTGACAATTTCTGGGCATGATGGGTACTTCTTTCCCTCTAATGGAAACCTCAGACAGGCATAGCTGGTGCACTCTCCAAGTGGCAGTCCAGCCAAAAGAGGTGATTCAAATTTAATTGTGGCTGTTTTATTATAATGCTCTTGTCTCTCTTGAAATTGACTCATGGGCCGGGCGCGGTGGCTCAAGCCTGTAATCCCGGCACTTTGGGAGGCCGAGACGGGCGGATCACGAGGTCAGGAGATCGAGACCATCCTGGCTAATACGGTGAAACCCCGTCTCTACTAAAAAATACAAAAAACTAGCCGGGCGACGAGGCGGGCGCCTGTAGTCCCAGCAACTGGGGAGGCTGAGACAGGAGAATGGCGTGAACTCGGGAGGCGGAGCTTGCAGTGAGGTGAGATCCGGCCACTGCACTCCAGCCTGGGCGGCAGAGCAAGACTCCGTCTCAAAAAAAAGAAAAGAAATTGACTCATGGACAAATGTTTTTGGTGTGAATAGGAAATTATTGGAAGAACAGTGATCTTAAAGCTACTGGAAAGGAACAGATTGATTTTGTGGTAGTGGAGGAGAGTAACCCCCCCATTGAGGAGAGAATACCTTAGACCCTGGGAGGTATGGCAGAGAAAGAACCATTTATGATAATTTGTCTTTCAGAAGCTCTTTTGCACTCACCCTTTCTAATAAAGGAAAATGCCCTGTGTGGCTCTCCCACACTGTGGCAAGTACCGTAAATTTAACTGACTGCTGGGTTGACTGCCCTCCCCTCCCTGTCCTCTCACCATGACACCATGACTCTGGTCTGACCATGATTTGATTGCCATTTCTCTTAACCTGGCTAAGAAGTATATTGGAAACAGCAGGTTGGCTCCAGCACCTCCCAAACAAAATACCACTGGATATAGTACCTGCTCCCATCCCTGTAGTCTTCTCTCCGTTTTTCCACAAAGCAACCATCCCATCTGGTGATATGAAGAAACAGGACATATCACCCATCTGGTGACATGAACAAACAGGACAGGTTGAACCAACTATCTTCAAACATTCCCTCCAAAACAAGAACTAGACTAAAATATTCAAACTGAACTGGCAACTCTAAGGCATATTTGTTGGTTGAGAGGCCTGTTGGAAGAAATGCCAACCTGTCACCCAACTCAAATCATTCCTATTTAGGGTGTCCCAACAACTGTAAGCAACAATTTCCTCCCATATGTCACTTCGGGACTGTGCTTTTTGTGTGGAAGCCAGACATTATCTTGCCTTCTTCCCCAAAACACAGAAACTGGCACTTTAGGAATTGTCACAGAGGCCTTCACTTATTTAAGGGAACGTCTCCAGTAAACTTATATCCCTCAGATGACTGTGGAGGTCTCTCTAAAATGAAGTTGGCCTTGGTTACTTGGGGGAAAACTTACTGGAAGAATAATTAGCGTATTATTTACATACTAGAGTCAGTTATCTATACAATGAAAGTTCTCCCATTAGGAAAATGTGTTGTAAAATTTGTCTCTGACTGTAGCTGAATTAATCCATGTATGCTGTTATCCCTATGTGGCATTCAATTCAGCATGAAAATACTGGCCAGGAATATGATGAATAATAGACTTTCCCCAGATTTGTGTCTTGCTGGTCAATGCAGAGTCTATGCAACTGCTAACACATTCTACTCTACCTTGGGCAGAGTGAAGGGGATAATACAAAAACCACAGAAAAGTCAACATACAAACTGAAGAAAGAAAATATGCAGCTAGATTTCTAAGTCAGATTCTCATGATTTATGGAATGTATTAATCTAGTGGTGTCTGGGGACTTGGAAGGCCTGTTTGGAGCCAGTCTTATGGGTAGGCCTCCTCCTGATGCTTGGAGCTCTGTTGATAGTGGCCTCAATTAAGTTACCTATGAGATAAATACAGCAGGTTGAGTTCCAGTCTTTATTGATCAGGTTAATCTAAGTGGACGATGGATTAGTGCACTTATAGGAAAATTCACTAGAAACCAACAAAGTAGCTGGTTTCCTGAATCACATTGTTAGACTGTCTGGCATGACCTAAGGCCTCTAGGCATACAAAATAATCCTATCATCCATGACATTCCGAAGGATTATAGTTTACTTCCTAGAAATCAAGGGCAAGGCCCATACTATTTCTTGGGCAAGATTAAATTCCTTACTACACAATATCCCATCTTACTCTGTGATTGATTCTTCTTCCTCATATGTAATACTCAGAAAAATTCATCATGTACTAATTAGTCATCTTTCCCATGTATGACACTTCTGGTGATGGGACACTACTTCTAACGTGGATCCCTTTTATCTTTGGAAAATTTGTTATTATTTATATTGAGACTTCATATAATATACGTTACACATCGTTTTACATCCACTAAAATTTTTGCATGTAATGGTTGCTCATTGAAATTATGTTAAATGAATTAGAGCATATATTGTATTTTACTGTACCATGATCCAAAGCCAAGTCTCACAAGTGATTGCAACCAGACATGTATTACAACGGGGAAATGTTTTAAAAGGGATGCTTCTGAAGTAAGCAAATGAGAAATGGAAGAGTTTTTCTTATGAAGAAGAGAGAGAAATCTTAGAACCTAGAATGCTTTGCTGGAAGATGTATATCACAGCTTATGTGAACAACGTGCTATAAACTGTGTTCTATTGATAGCTGGAGAAGTGATAAATTTGAAGCAAGCCAAGTAAAATAAGATTGTGTGATCTCATACTGCCTTCAAGGCAAAAAAGAATATATGACAGACAGCTGACCTTTCAAATATAACGTAAAGAGTATATATTTCTTCTTATTGGTACTTGGTTAATGATTAAAGTTTACTGAAAAGGAATATTTTTTTCTCTGTGAATCCAATTTAGAAAAAATAAAATTAAGTGAGATTATAAAAAGTGTCTTTGGCTTAACTAATACATTCACCTCTATTCACAGGCCAGCTGAAAAGCTATAAAGCATTTTAAGCTTTGAAATGATAAACTTGTAGCCTGACATTCAGGAACTTGAACAATGCACTTCATTTTCTCACTTCAGTTCACCTAGCAGATTTGATTTTGAAGCTAAGGAGTACATTTACAAAATACTTGCAGAAATATTCCAACATTAAAATGATTCTGTCTTTGAGGTTTCCATTATCTTTCAGAAGTTAACTTTGTTCCATATTTTAAATGTCCTAGTCTTTCTAGAATTGCCATGTTTTATTTTCTTGTTATTTGAGTGAGAGGGTTAAATTTGAAACTCATTCTAAGTCAAATCTAAGTTACAACCGTGCAAAACTTACTTGTAAATCATCCCCTTAAACAGCCAAAGAATTACAAACCCATTTGTTCTATGTAAGAGCCATATGAACTACATGTATTGTAATCAAGACAAATTTTGCATAAATTAGACTAGTGTGGTTGTAGTAATATGTTTTAATAAACACTAAATGAGCTATTTGTACCATAGCTTTGGAGATAATTATGACTAAATAAGTGGATTTTTTTTTTCTTTCTTTTTTTTTTTTTTTTTTGTGGAGTCTCACTCTGTTGCTCAGGCTGGAGTGAAGTGGCATGATCTCGGCTCACTGCAAGCTCCGCCTCCTGTTTCACACCACTCTCCTGCCCCAGCCTCCCGAGTAGCTGGGACTATAGGTGCCTAGTACCAAGTCTGGCTATTTTTTTGTATTTTTTAGGATAGAGAGATTTCACCACGTTAGCCAGGATGGTCTCGATCTGCTGACCTCATGATCGGTCCACCTGGGCCTCCCAAAGTGCTGGGATTACAGGCGTGAGACACTGCGCCCAGCCAGTGGATCCATTTTTAATGCAAATTGGCTAAACCGGTTTGTCAGTGCTCTGGACCTCTAAGTGTAAAAGGGGCTTAAATTATTTAGTGGTTTTGATTCATTGGTGTTAACCTAAAGTTTATGACCATGACAATGAAGAATAGTTAACAAAATGATCATAGCATTTTAAAATATTTATACATTTATTTTTAAGATAAATCAAAGTTACTCATGGATACAGTTTTAAAAATTATTTTTATATGTTACTATTAAAAAAGGTTTTCCTCACCCAAATTCCCAAATTTCTACCCACTAGAAAAAACTTTGCCCTCCTCCCCCTTTTTTTATTTTTATTTTTTTTTAGACGGAGTGTCACTCTGTCACCCAGGCTGGAGTGCAGTCGTGCAATCTTGGCTCACTGCAACCTCTGCCTCCCAGGTTCAGGCAATTCTCTGGCCTCAGTCTCCCTAGTAGCTGTGATTATAGGCACCTGCCACCACACCCAGCTAATTTTTGTATTTTTGGTAGAGATGGAGTTTCACCATGTTGGCCAGGCTGGTCTCAAAATCCTGACCTCAAGTGATCCATCTGCCTCAGCCTCCCAAAGTGCTGGGGTTACGGGCATGAGCCGCCATGCCTGGCCCTTTGCCACTATTTTTTATTAAAATTGTTCTTGCAATTTTTGTAATTGTGATATTTTAGTTAGATATATACTTTTTATTTCCTAGAATTATAGGAAGACCTAGGTTTTTTTTTTTTTTTTTTTTTTTTTTTTTTTTTTTTTTTTTTTTTTTACTTATTACACATGTACACACTATTCCTTCAGCCCCTCTCAAGTTTATATTGCCAACTTTGTTTATAGTAATATGCAAAGCTTATATTATTAATACTATGTAAATATTTCCACAGCTGAGTGAGGTAGTAGGCTATGAGCTTATTTTATTTCTTGTACAAACTCGAATTATTTTTCTTGGAATTAATAACTGGAACATTTTTTCTTTGGTTTGATACATATTGTTTACTACTTCATCTTCAAAATCTGGAACAGAAACAATTCTCTGAGAAATATCCACTGAATGCTTTTACATTGCTAGGTACAGAGGCAGTTCCAAGATGGCCGAATAGGAACAGCTCCAGGTTATAGCTCCCAGTGTGAGCAACACAGAAGACAGGTGATTTCTGCATTTCCAACTGAGGTACTGGGTTCATCTTGCTGGGGCATATCGGAAAGTGGGTGCAGGACAGTGGGTGCAGCCCACTGAGTGAGAGCCAAAGCAGGACAAGGCATGGCCTCACCCAAGAAGTGAAAGGGGTAAGAGAACTCCCTTTTCTAGCCAAGGGAAACTGAACACACAGCACCTGGAAATTCAGGTCACTCCCACTCTAATTCTGCACTTTTCCATGAGTCTTAGCAAACAGCACACCAGGAGATTATATCCCGTGCCTGACTCAGAGGGCCCATGCCCACGGAGCCTCCCTCACTGCTAGTACAGCAGTCTGAGATCTAACAGCAAGGCAGCAGCAAGGCTGGAGCCAGGGGGAGGTGCCGGCCATTGCTGAGGCTTCAGTAGGTAAAAAAAGCAGTCTGGAAGCTCGAACTGGGTGGAACCCACCGCAGCTCAAGGAGGCCTGCCTGCCTCTGTAGACTCCACCTGTGGGGACAGGGCATAGTCAAACAGAAGGCAGGAGAAACCCCGGCAGATTTAAATGTCCTTGTCTGACAACTTTGAAGAGAGTAGTGGTTCTCCCAGCATGGAGTTTGAGATCTGAGAACGGACAGATTGCTTCCTCAAGTGGGTCCCTGACCCCTAAGTAGCCTAACTGGGAGGCAACCCCCAGTAGGGGCAGACTCACACCCCACACAGCTGGGTACCCCTCTGAGACGAAGTTTCCAGAGGAACGATCAGACAGCAACATTTGCTGTTCAGCAATATTCACTCTTCTGCAGCATGTGCTGTTGATACCCAGGCAAACAGGGTCTGTAGTGGACCTCCAGCAAACTCCAACAGACTTGCAGCTGAGGGTCCTGACTGTTAGAAGGAAAAATAACAAACAGAAAGGACATCCACACCAAAACCCCATCTGTACACCACCATCATCAAAGACCAAAGGTAGATAAAACCACAAAGATGGGGAAAAAACAGAGCAGAAAAGCTGAAAAGTCTAAAAATCAGAGCACCTTTCCCCCTGCAAAGAAATGCAGCTCTTCGTGAGCAACGGAACAAAGTTGGATGGAGAATGACTCTGACGAGTTGAGAGAAGAAGGCTTAGAGCACCTTTCCCCCTGCAAAGAAATGCAGCTCTTCGTGAGCAACGGAACAAAGTTGGATGGAGAATGACTCTGACGAGTTGAGAGAAGAAGGCTTCAGATGATCAAACTTCTCCGAGCTAAAGGAGGGAGTTTGAAACCATTGCAAAGAAGCTAAAAACCTTGAAAAAAGATTAGACGAAAGGCTAACTAGAATAACCAATGTGGAGAAGTCCTTAAATGACCTGATAGAGCTGAAAACCATGGCACGAGAACTATGTGACAAATGCACAAGCTTCAGTAACAGATTCGATCAACTGGAAGAAAAGGTATCAGTGACTGAAGATCAAATGAGTGAAATGAAGTGAGAAGAGAAGTTTAGAGAAAAAAGAGTAAAAAGAAATGGCCAGGCACGGTGGCTCAGCCTGTAATCCCAGCACTTTGGGAAGATGAGACAGGCAGATCACGAGGTCAAGAGATCGAGATTATCCTGGCAAACATGGTGAAACCCCACCTCTACTAAAAATACAAAAATTAACCGGGCATGGTGGTGGGTGCCTGTAGTCCCAGCTACACGGGAGGCTGAGGCAAGAGAATGGTGTGAACCCGGGAAGCGGAGCTTGCAGTGAGTGGAGATCATGCCACTTCACTCCAGGCTGGGTGACAGAGAGAGACTCCGTCTCAAAAAAAATAAAAATAAAAAAATTAAAAGAAATGAACAAAGCCTCCAAGAAATATGGGACTATGTGAAGAGACCCAATCTATATCTGTTTAGAGTACCTGAAAGTGATGGGGAGAATGGAACCCAAATGGAAAACACTCTGCAGGATGTTATCCAGGAGAACTTCCCCAACCTAGCAAGGCAGGCCAACATTCAAATTCAGGAAATACAGAGAATGCCACAAAGATACTGCTTGAGAAGAGCAACTGCAAGACACATAATTGTCAGATTCACCAAAGTTGAAATGAAGGAAAAAATTTTAAGGGCAGCC
>NW_016803479.1:1478752-1500424 GCF_001698545.2 Rhinopithecus bieti | reverse complement strand
GATCATTAAAAATTCAGGAAACAACAGGTGCTGGAGAGAGTGTGGAGAAATAGGAACACTTTTACACTGTTGGTGGGACTGTAAATTAGTTCAACCACTGTGGAAGACAGTGTGGTGATTCCTCAAGGATCTAGAACTAGAAATACCATTTGACCCAGCCATCCCATTACTGGGGATATACCCAAAAGAGTATAAATCATGATACTATAAAGACACATGCACATGCATGTTTATTGCAGCACTATTCACAATAGCAAAGACTTGGAACCAACCCAAATGTCCATCAATTATAGACTGGATTAAGAAAATGTGGCACATAAACACCATGGAATACAATGCAGCCATAAAAAAGGATGAGTTCATGTCCTTTGTAGGGACATGGATGCAGCTGGAAACCATCATTCTCAGCAAACTATTGCAAGAACAGAAAACCAAACACCACATGTTCTCACTTATAGGTGGGAATTGAAAAATGAGAACACTTGGACACAGGAAGGGGAACATCACACACCGAGGTCTGTTGTGGGGTCGGGGGAGCAGGGAGGGATAGCATTAGGAGATATACCTAATGCAAATGAGGAGTTAATGGGTGTAGCACACTAACATGGCTCATGTATACCTATGTAACAAACCTGTACGTTGTGTACATGTTCTGTGGAACTTAAAGTAAAATAAAAAATAAATAAATAAAAAAGAAAAACTGTTACCAGCCCCGCAAAAACACAACAAAATATAACGACTAATGGTACTATGAAGAAACTGAATCAACTAGTATGCAGAATAACCAGGTAGCAGCATGATGACAGGATCACATTCACAAATAACAATAGCAACCTTAAATGTAAATGGGCTGAATATCCTAATTAAAAGCCACAGATTGGAAAATTGGATAAAGAATCAAGCCCCATTGGTGTGCTGTATTCAGGAGACCCACCTCACATGCAAAGACATACATATGCTCAAAATAAAGGAATCAAGGAATATTTACCAAGCAAATGGAAAGCAAAAAAATAAAACAAACAAACAAACAAACAAAACAGCAGGAGTTGCAATGCTACTCTCTGATACAAGGGACTTTAGACCAGCAAAGACTAAAAAAGAAAAGAAGGGCATTACATAATGTTAAAGGGATCAATGCAACAAGAAGAGCTAACTATCCTAAATATATATGCACCCAATAATTGAGCACCCAGATTCATAAAACAAGTTCTTAGAGACCTACAAAGAGACTTAGACTCCTACACAATAGTAGTGGGAGACTTTGACACTCCACTGTCAATATTAGACAGATAGACAAGGCAGAATATTAACAGGGATATTCAGGACTTGAACTCAGTTCTGGACCAAGCAGACTTAATAGACGTCTACAAAACCCTCCACCCTAAATCAAGAGAACATACATTCTTCTGAATGCCACATAGCACGTATTCTAAAATTAACCACAAAATTGGAAGCAAAACACTCCTCAGCAAATGTAAAATAATGGAAATCATAACAAACAGTCTCTCAGACCACAATGCAATCAAATTAGAATTCAGGATTAAGAAACTCACTCAAAAGCACACAACTACATGGAAATTGAACAACCTGATCCTGAATGACTACTGGGTAAATAACAAAAGGCAGAAATAAAGACGTTCTTTGAAACCAATGAGAACAAAGAGACAACGTACCAGAATCTGGGACACAGCTAAAGCAGTGTTAAGAGGTAAATTTATAGCACGAAATTTCCACAACAGAAAGCTAGAGAGACATAAAATCAACACCCTAACGTCACAATTAAAAGAACTACAGAAGAAAGAGCAAACAAATTCAAAAGCTAGCATAAGACAAGAAATAATTAGGATAAGAGCAGAACTGAAGGATATAGAAACACAAAAAATCCTTCAGAAAATCAATGAATCCAGGAGCTAGTTTTTTAAAAAGATTAACAGATAGAAGGATCACTAGCTAGACTAATAGAAAAGAAAAGAGAGAAGAATCAAATAAACAAAATAAAAATGATAAAGGGGATATCACCACTGATTCCACAGAAATACAAACTACCATCTGAGAATACTATAAATATCTGTACACAAATAAACTGGAAAATCCAGAAAAAATGGATACATTCCTGGACACATACACCTTCCCAAGACTAAACCAGGAAGAAGTCGAATCCCTGAATAGACCAATAACAAGTTCTGAGATTGAGGCAGTAATTAATAGACTACCAACCAAAACTGCACAGAACTGGATGAATTCACAGCTGAATACTACCAGAGGTACAAAGGGGAACTGGTACCACTCCTTCTGAAAATATTCCAAACAATAGAAAAAGAGGTATTCTCCCTAACTCACTTTATGAAGCCAGAGTCATCCTGATATCAAAACCTATCAGAGACACAACAAAAAAAGAAAATTTCAGGCCAATATCCCTGATGAACATCAATGCGAAAATCCTCAATAAAATAGTGGCAAACTGAATCCAGGAATACATTGAAAAGCTTATCCACTACGATCAAGTTGGCTTTATTGCTGGGATACAAGGCTGGTTTAACATATGCAAATCAATGAATGCAAATCACATAAAGAGAACCAATTAAAAAAAACACATGATTATCTCATAGATGCAGAAAAGGCCTTTGATAAAATTCAACATCCCTTTATGGTAAAAACTCTCAACAAACTAGGTATTGATGGAACATATCTCAAAATAATAAGAGCTACTTATGACAAACCCACAGCCAATATCATACTGACTGGGCAAAAGCTGGAACATTGCCTTTGAAAATTGGCACAAGACAAGGATGCCATCTCTCACCACTCCTATTCAACATAGTATTGGAAGTTCTGCCCAGGACAATCAGGCAAGAGAAAGAAATAAATCGTATTCCAATAGGAAGAGAGGAAGTCAAATTGTCTCTGTTTGCAGACAACAGGATTGCATATTTAGAAAACCCCATCATCTGACCCCCAAAACACCTTAAGCTGATAAACAATTTCAGCAAAGTCTCAGGATACAAAGTCAATGTGCAAAAAGCACAAGTATTCCTATACACCTACAATAGACAGAGAGCCAAATCATGAGTGAACTCCCATTCACAATTGCTACAAAAAGAATAAAATACTTAGGAATACAACCTACATGGGAAGCAAAGGACCTCTTCAAGGAGAACTACAAACCACTGCTCAAGAAAATAAGAGAGGACACAAACAAATGGAAAACCATTCCATGCTCATGGATAGGAAGAATCAATATCATGAAAATGACCATACTGCTTAAAGCAATTTATAGATTCAGTGCTATTCCCATCAAGCTATTCATGACTTTCTTTGCAGAATTAAAACAAACAAACAAACAAACACAAAACTACTTTACATTTAATTTCATAGGCAACCAAAAAAAAAGCCCATATAGCCAAGACAATCCTTGGCAAAAAAACAAACGAACAACAACAACAACAACAACAACAACAACAACAACAACACACTGGAGGCATCACACTACCTGACTTCAAACTATCCTACAAGGCTACAGTAACCAAAACAGCATGGTACTGGTACCAAAAGAGATATATAGACCAATGGAATGGAACGAGACCTCAGAAATATCACCACCCATCTACAACCATCTGATCTTTGACAAATTTGACAAAAACAAGCAATGGAGAAAGGATTCCCTGTTTAATAAATTGTGTTGGGAAAACTGGCTAGCTATATGCCAACAACTGAAACTGGACCCCTACCTTATACCTTATACAAAAATTAACTCAAGACGTATTAAAGACTTAAATGCAATACTCAAAAGTATAAAAACCCTAGAAGAAAACCTAGGCAATACCATTCAGTGCATAGGTATGGGCAAAGACTTCATAACTAAAACACCAAAAGCAATTGCAGCAAAAGCCAAAATTGACAAACTAGATCTAATCAAACTAAAGAGCTTCTGCATAGCAAAATAAAACAGGCAACCTACAGAACAGGAGAAAATTTTTTCAATCTACCCATCTGACAAAGGTCTAATATCCAGAATCTGTAAGTAACTTAAACAAATTTGCAAGAAAAAAAACAAACAACCCCATCAAATCTTGGGAAAAGGATATGAACAGACACTTCTCCAAAGAAGACATTTTTGTGACCAGCAAACATAGGAAAAAAAGTTGATCATCACTGGTCATGAGAGAAATACAAATCAAAACCACAAAGAGATACCATCTCACACCAGTTAGCATGGTGACCATTAAAAAGTCAGGAAACAACAGATGCTAGTGAGGCTGTGGAGAAATAGGAATGCTTTTACCCTGTTGGTGAGAGTGTAAATTCAACCATTGTGGAAGACAGTGTGGCGATTCCTAAGGATCTAGAACTAGAAATACCATTTGACCCAGCAATTCCATTACTGGGTATATACCCAAAGGATTACAAATCATTCTATTATAAAGACATATACAAACATATGTTTATTGCAGCACTATTTACTATGGCAAAGACTTGGAATCAACCCAAATGCCCATCAATGATAGCCTAGATAAAGAAAATGTGGCACATATACACTAGGGAATACTATGCAGCCATAAAAAAGGATGAGTTCATATTTTTTGCAGGGACATGGATAAAGCTGAAAGCCATCATTCTCAACAAACACAGGAACAGAAAACCAAACACCACATGTTCTCACTCAAAAGTGGGATTTGAACAACGAGAACACATGGACAGCACATGCTAGGGCCTGTCAGTGGATGGGATCTAGGGGTTGGAGGGCATTAGGACAAATACCTAATGCATGCAGGGCTTAAAACCTAGATGATGGGTTGATAGGTGAAGCAAACCACCATGGTACATGTATACTTATGTAAGAAACCTGCAGGTACTGCACATGTATCTCAGAACTTAAAGCAAAATAAAAATAAGTAAATGAATAAATAAATAAGAAATGAAAAGAGATTCTTCATTCTGTAGGGATCTAATACCAGGTGGAAACATCCTCAGGAAAGAATGAAGATAACCAGAAATTGTAATTCTATGAATAAATATAAAATACTTTTTCCTCTTAATATATTTAAAATGCATATGATTACTTAAAGAAAAAGCTATTTGCATTATGAGATTTCAACAAATATAGACATTATACAACTAAAAACTAGATCATAAATGATGGTGGTTGTAGTAAATATACTTACTGATTTGTGAAATTCTTACCATTTATTTTCAATAATGTAATAGCAACACTAAGTGGGCTGTAAAAGCTATACATGGTAATCCTATGGCAAACACTAAAGAAAAAAGTCTGCAGAAAGTTGCAGCAAAAAGCCAATGCATAAATTATAATGAAATTATTTAAAAAGAATAGTTATTTAACATGAAGATAGCAAAAGAGCAAAAAAGAAAGTCTAAACAAGAAACAAATAAGCCTAAATCCAATCATAACAATAACTATGTTAAACTTAAATAGCATAAAGGAGATTGTCAGAATAAGTAAAAACCTAATGGGAATCTAGGTTTATATGGGCTGGACTTGTTGAGTCATGAATTTCATTACAGAATGAAAGGCTGTAGGCCTTTACTCTTGGTTCTCCATTTTCCTACATAGGCAGCATCCTTCTATATTAAAGGGAGAAGCCTGGCTTACTGTGCATTGAATGAAGTTAAAATGCTAGAGATCTCTTTATTTAATATGTAGTCTTTTATTTAATACTGCTACTTTTGATATGAAATTTCTACCTGAACTGTGTCTTGGGCCCTTGGGTCCAAGTTTTCTCTGATTGAATCCCTTCAAATAATAAACCTCTTATTTTCTGCAAGAATAGAAGTGGGTATAATGATCAGTCTGACAACTTAAAAAATAACAATTTACCTTGCAAAGGCTTATCTTTATTAAAAGTGTACACATAAGAATGTACTTTGATAATGCAAAGAGCAGTTGTTTAAATACTGCTGTGTTTTGAAGAAGTAGCCCTTTTAGGAAATTACAGGAGGAAGAAATTTCTCTGGCTTTGTGTAGCCATGCGGTGAGACTTCATATACACTAGTACTCCCGACACTCCCAGAAAATTTTCCACTCTTTACTCTCTCCACTTCTTGGGAATTATCTAATTGTTGCTATTGGAAGAAGCAAAGAGTATGCTCAGCCCATTCCTTTTTGTTTTTTGTTTTATTTTATTTTATTTTTCAGGGCCTGCTGAAAAAGTATCCTGAAGTGAGAATGTATTTAATCAGCTTTCTTTCAGGCAGAGAGGTGGGCAGATTCTGTCTCTTAGAGAGATATGTGATAATCTACGTCAATGGGTATAACTGTCTAAATATGGTGAGGGATGTGGTTGCAAATCTAGAGCCATAGTATTCAAATAGCTTTAGCCGTATGATAAAAATGACAATTACTGTTTTAATTGGGTTTCATTTCTCAAGCGGTTTCAAGTAAGGAGCTGAAAAGGGGTATTAGTACATTTATGTGACCAACAAACATATGAAAAAAAGCTCATTGTCACTGGTCATTAGAGAAATGCAAATCAAAACCACAATGAGATACCATCTCATGCCAGTTAAAATGGCGATCATTAAAGAGTCAGGAAACAACAGGTGCTGGAGAGGATGTGGAGAAACAAACATGCTTTTATACTGTTGGTGGGAGTGTAAATTAGTTCAACCATTGTGGAAGACAGTGTGGTGATTCCTCAAGGATCTAGAACCAGAAACACCATTTGACCCAGCAATCCCATTACTGGGGATATACCCAAAGGATTATAAATCATTCTACTATAAAGACACATGCACACATATGTTTATTGTGGCACTATTCACAATAGCAAAGACTTGGAACCAACCCAAATGCCCATCAATGTTAGACTGGATAAAGAAAATGTGGCACATATATACCATGGAATACTATGCAGCCATAAAAAAGGATGAGTTCATGTCCTTTACATAGACATGGATGAAGCTGGAAACCATCATTCTCAGCAAACTAACACAAGAACAGAAAACCAAACACCACATGTTCTCACTCATAAGTGGGAGTTGAACAATGAGAACACATGGACACAGGGAGGGGAACATCACATACCAGGACCTGTAGGATCTGGGGGGTTAGGGGAGGGATAACATTAGGAGAAATACGTAACAGATGACAGGTTGGTGGGTACAGCAAAACACCATGGCACATGTATACTAATGTAACAAACCTGTATGTTCTGCACATTTATCCCAGAACTTAAAGTATAATTTTAAAAACCTCAATAGAAAATATTTTGTTTTTGCATTCAAAATATAAATAATATGTATAGTTGATGATTTTGCTGCCTACTCTCATTGGGATATTTTAAAACATTTATGATATTATAAAACATAAATTGTCATTTTTCTCAGATTACTTTTTTTTCCTGAGGCTTACTTTTCCTGTGTAAAAATAATTGTCAGTGAGATACCAGTACACAATTAGAAGAAACTGGACTCCGTTCTTACACCATATAAAAAAATCAACTCCAGATGGATTAAAGACCTAAATGTCAAACTTAAAACTATAAAAACCCTGGAAGATAACCTAGGAATAACATCTTGGATGTACAAATTGGCCAAGATTGTGTTATGAAAATGCCAAAAGCAATTGCAACCAAAGCCAAAATTGGCAAATGGTACTGAATTAAACTGAAGAACTTCTGCATAGCAAAAGAAGCTGTCAACAGAGTAAACAGGCAACCTACAGAACGGGAGAGAATATTTGCAGACTATACATCTGAGAAAGGTTTAATATTCAGAATCTATAAGGAATTTAAACAAATGTACAAGCAGAAAACAACCCCATTAAAAAGTGGGCAAATTACATGAACAGACACTTTTTAAAAGAGGACAACACGTGGCCAACAAGCATATGAAAAAAAGCTCAACATCGCTGATCCTTAGAGAACTGCAAATCAAAACCACAACAGGATACATCTCAAGCAAGTCAAAATGGCTATTATTGAAAAGTCAAAAAATAACAGATGCTGACAAGGTTGCAGAGAAAAGGGAATGCGTATGCACTGTGGTGGAAGTTAAATTAGTCAATCATTAGTGAAAGCACTGTGGAGATTCTTTAAAGAACTGAAAACAGAACTACCATTTGACCCAGCAGTCCACTACTCAGCATATACCCAAAGAACAATAAATCATTCTACCATAAAGACACATGCATGGACATGTTTATTGCAGCACTATTGACAATAGTGAAGACATGGAATTAACATAAATACCTACCAGTGGTAGACTTGATAAACAAAATGTGGTATGTCTACAGCATGGAATACTATGCAGCCATCAAAATGAATGAGATTATGTCCTTTGCAGTAACATGGATGGAACTGGAGGCTGTTATTCTTAGCAAACTAATTTAGGAAGAGAAAACCAAATATCCTATGGTGTCACTCATAAATAGAAGCTAAATAATGACAACACATGGACACAAAGGTGAACAGAACAACAGACATTGGGGACTACCAGAGGGTGGAGAGTGGGAGGACATAGTGGTTCAGGAAAAAAATAAACAAAAAGTAAAAACTCTTGGGTACTATACTTAGTACCTGGATGACAAAATAATTTGTACAGCAAATCCCTAAGTCACAAATTTACCTAAATAACAAACCTGCACACATACCCATAAACCTAAAATAAAAGTTAAAATATTTTTTAAAAAGAGATTAATGATAGCAATAAATGATAAGAGGATGGTATAAGTGGAACTTTTATATATAGGTGGTGAGAGTATAAATTGGCAAAACTACTTTGGAGAATCACTTCATAGTACCTAAAACTTGACCATAGGTTTATCTTATGAACTGACCCAGGAATTGTACTTCCTGGCATATTTTTAATAGAAATAAGTGTAAATCTTCATCAAAAACATGTATAAGAGGCCAGGGACAGTGGATCACACCTATAATTTCAAATCTTTAGGAAGACAAGGCAGAAGGATGACCTGAGACCAGGAGTTCAAGGCCAGCCTGGACAACATGGTGAGACCCCAGCTCCACAAAAAACATAGATAAATTAACCAGACATAGTGATGAGCTGTGATCTTTTTTTTTTGTACTCTCAATTGAGTGATAATGTAAAATTCTGTCTGTAAAATAAAATATGCATGGCTACTCTTTTTTTCGTAATAGCTAAAGACAAATTACAAATAGCAAATGCCTGATGCCAGCAAACTTGACAAATAAAATGTGACATATTAATAAAACAGAAAATTACAGAACAATGACATGAATAAATTACTACCATATGCAACAAAAGGAGGAATCCCATAAACATTATGTTGAACAAAAGAAGCCAGATACAAGAGTACATATCACACAAATTCAGGTATATGAAGTTCAAGAATAAGCAAAACAAATATATTGTAAAAATAAATCAGAATAGTAGCTACCATTGTAGGTAATTAATGAGTAGGACACCAGGGGACACAAGAAAACATTCTGAGGTGCTGAATACGTTCAAAATCTTGATCTAGATGATTGTATAAATGTATGCTAAATCTAAAAAAGATTTTAAAAGTTGCCACTTGCTTTATATCTTCTTTTTTAACATAAAAATATTTAAATATTTGATTACTATAACACAATCAAACATAGTGAACCTCACTATAGTTTAGTATGTTTGTTGGCAGATAAATTTATTATTTCCATATATTGCCATGACATTTTGTAGACACTTAATAAGTACTTATTTAGTAAGAGTTAATGAATAAAGCTGACACTCAAAAATATAACAACTACTTATATTCTACAAATAGTAATAATAATTTATCAAATCTAAAATCTGCTGAATCAGCATTTAATTAGGAAGTTAAATTGTAATTGTTCCTTTCTTAGAAACAAGATTCAGCCCTATATAATTGCTTAACTATAGGAGTAAATGTAAAAATAATAAAATGATAAAATAGTGTAATTATTTGTCTATTAGTTATTATTTAAGGCAGAAATGTACATTTGTTGGCGCTATATAATAAGAATTAACATAATTTCTATTTTTGAGGGGGAAATTAGTTTATTAATTTAATAATTACATAGTGATATCTATTGTGGCATATTTAGATAGGATTGATGGTGAGTTGATCACATCACAGTCTAATTTAAATAATCTCATTGCAGCCTTTAAAAGAGAGAGAGAATCTATAGTTACTTTCACTTATAACAAAACACTATCAATTCTATAATATTGTCAGTTGTTATCATACAACTTAATATCATCTGCCATAAATTATTTCTAATCTGCTTAATCAGAGTTTTTTGTCTTTAAGATTCTTATATAAAACTTTCGGTCATGTATTGTAAATTAATAATATAGAAAACTGGACACTGTATCTTTTATTTATTTTTTTTTTTTTTTTTTTTTTTGGATTGACAGTGCAGTGAAACCAAGTACTTGATTAGAAGAGGCAAAGTTGTCAGTTCTGAAAAGACATGGCTAAATTCACAATTAATTCTCTTATTAATCATGCTATCTCAAATTTTGAATTTAAGAGCCTGTGCAATACAGGAAAATGCACTTTTCATAATATTAGTTGATTATAAGAATTCCGTGTCTTAAATTTTCAAAAGAAACATATACTTTATCAGCATCTTTCTAACATCATGGGAAAAAATGAATCTATCATTGCTGGTGTCAAAAAAATTGGTCAATTGAATTATCTGGTTGACTTATCATTCCCCTTTACTTTAGCAATAAATGCAGCAGGTGTTTCATTTCATGGTGATTATTTCATAAACATGGCTAAATTTTCATGCACTGTGCAGAAAATGATAATATGTTTATAGACAAATGAACAAGGAATCTTTTTTAAAAAAATTACTTCAACTTTCAATTTCAATAAAATTAATGGAAATACTTCAATTTTAAAATCTCCATTGTATAAATGACATTGACACTTGAAGCAAGTGTGAGTTTACTTTTTAATCATAACTTTTCTTAATATCAGTAATCCTAAGGCATCAACTTTCATTATTCATGTGAAAAGTAGGTAATGATGAGCAAAGTGCATGCCTTGTCTTCATAGGGCCTCATGTTTAATGGTGAAGACATAGTAGTCACATTGTGGTGTGCGAGTGTGCTAGCATAGCCACAGAGATAAAGTGAAACATTGCTCTTCCAGAATCACACAAAACAATAAAAACAATGTACATAATGGAGGATCATGTACTGAATCCATCTTCAATTAAGTTTTCAAAGTTTCCACATTGATCAAGGGTGGCATTTGATGTGATATGTTATGCAGTTGGTTTCAAAATGATTTACTCTTGAAAAGTCGAGAAGTGTTGCTAGAATGTGCTAATTGCCATTGGATCGAAGTTTATCCCTCCCTGTACTTTGCTTTAACTCCTTTAGCTAACATTTTCCACTGTATCCTGTTGAATTCCTGTCCCTTTTACAAGAGTTTCTCTCACATATCATTCTTTTCCTTGAACACTCATCTAGCCTGTGACCTCAAAAAATCCATAGAACCTCTCTTCACTTTTAACTAGCAATTAGGAGTTGGCCACCCTCCTCTTCCTTTCAATCTGCCCTTTCTTCTCCCAACATTTCCTGGTACAACAGAAAAAGCAGTTGTCTTCCAGTGCTCCACTGAAATTTTGTGGTTGGCATTTATTTTTTCCTAAAATAGCCTTTCTTCTGTAAATGCATTTTATGACTATCTTCCCTCCTATTTTCCATCATCTTAGCTCATGCAGATAGGCCTTTAGTGTTTTCACCTTCTTTTAAAGAGGACTTGGGCACATATTTGAACAGTTTTCCCTCTTTTCCAACTCCTATAATCACTCAGACTATTTCAAAATTCAGTTGTGTGATGCATTCAATCAATTTTTTGAAGAAATAGTTATTCAACATTTTTAATCTACTGAGCAACTGAGCATTGTGTATACCATTATGAATACACAGGTGATTATTTCAGAGGCTTTGATACAAATGATCTCATCTTGGAAGACAGACAAATGGACCAAATAGTTACAGAAGTACCTCTCATGAACTATAAAAGAAACTTATATATGGTCTGTGGAAATAAATTTTTTAGTAAGACTTATGCCATCTTACAACCCTGGTTCCAATCTAGGCAGTTAATTTGATAACCATATCTTCACCTCTCTACCTCTCTATTCCCGCTCCCAGATACTACCCACCAGAACTCCAGACTTTATCCTTATTGAACTTATCTCCATGCCATTCCTTTCCTAATTTTGTGTCATTTTTCATATGGTTCCATCTGTCTGAAATATCTATCACTCTTCTTGGCCATCTGTCAAACTCCTGTTCATAGATTTTAGCTTAAAAATTAACTATCAGATGAAAACTTCCCTGATATACCAAAGAAGGTTGAAATATCAACTCTTTTGTTCTTCTGTGCCCTTTGTGTGTACTTCTAGCATCTCTTTAACATGTCTCTGAGCTCCTAAAAGATAGATTCTGAATATACACATTTAGTAAGGAAGACATAAATTTTCAAAACTTTTATGAAATGAAGTCTGACATACAAAGGGGAAAAGATGCTAGAGAAATTCATACCAAAGAACAGGTCTTTTATTCCTATGATGTTCCTTAGGAGCAACTTTCTTGTTAATAATTGATCAATTTTATAGTGTAATGAAAATTGATTCCGAAGTCTCCAAATTGTCTAGACATCTTTATTATTCAGGTAGACTAACTTTTTAAAGAAGCAAACTGCAAATTAGAGTGTTTGCCATGATAAATTTTATTTTTTGTTTATATAAATTCCAATGCTGATTTTCTTATCAAGTAGCTCTACAGGGTGGCTCTCTTTCACACGACGTCTCTCACTAATCTCAGGTTTCGTTCATTTTGTGAACCTACCATCTGTAAAACTAGGTTTTTAAATTGATTAAAAATGAGAGCAGAGCACATATACTTAATAATGACAGTCTGTAATTGACACTTATCACTTCTGATCATGTTTCATTAACCAGAATTAGTCACATAGCACCAGCTAGACACAAGAGAGACAGCAAATATTATACTATAGAAGACCATGAGTATTGGTGGTCTGTTAGCCTTCTGTGTCAAACAAGTGCACTGGCATAAATATCTGCAAATAGTAGATATTGTCTAAAAGCAAGGATCTAATAATTGAAAAGAATTGAAATTCTCCAAAATATTCATCTGAAGATGACTAGAGAAGAGACTTAACTATGGATTCATAAACTATTTTTTCTAAAATGGTCTTTTAAATATGGATTACTCTTTTAGGTTATAACTTGATAGTTCTAAGAAATGCACAGCTATGCCTGGCTCCCTGCTTTTATTGTTGTTTCAGAGGAAGTATTTTGGAAGAAATATGCTTCGGAAGAAATATTCATGTCCCAGTATAAAAAATAGGTTTTATTTAAAGTTCAGAAAATTGGTACTAGGTATTAGAATTTTGTTTTGTCCTTTATCTCAGTGATCTCTGTGAAATGCTTATTTCATTTACAATTACTCCTCCTATCTGACTTTTTTTTTTTTTCTGTGACAAATGGGCTCACAATTCTACCTCAATCACAACAAAATTGAGTATCAGTATTTTTTGTTATTGAAATCATACATGGACTCTAGGTTCTAAGAGAACGAGCTCATGCTATTTTCTTGACAAATTGTTTCTCAATTGGTATCTACATGCGAAGTAAATTACAAGGTCCATGACTTTTGTAAAATATCAGTTAGATTAAATTGAATAAGTTTATTTTCTGTAGAATATACCAAAATATTTTATATGCTACTTTTATTCTATCAGAATTAGCTAATAATGATACTTCACATCGTTAGTCTTACTTAATCTTTAGAGCAATCCCATAAGACAGATATTTTTATTATCTTAATTTTATGAGCCTGTGAAAATGCAAAATGGTAATGCTAAGGTCACAGTATTAACAAGTGCTAGAACTGAGGCAGCCTGATTCTAGTCTGCATGCTTAACCACCATGACTTATTACTACTACTACTGTGGCAGCTTATTTAGCATTACAAAGATGTATCACCAAGGGCAGAATTAAAGCACATGAGAACTTTTATTCTTATTTGATAGATATATATTTATTAATTACTTATTAATGATAATATCCATTTGAATGAACATATTTATGAGTTCCAGGAAGAAGAAAGACTCCTATTTTCAGAAGGGCCAGATGGTACTAGTGATAAAGTATTATAACATCTTAGAGGGTATTGTGTTTTAGGTTATGGCTTTGCTTCAAAATCAAGAGTTGAATTTCAATAAATAAATTTATATAAAACAGTTTTACTTATACTACATTAAATGAATTGGGTTGTTCTATTCCATGTGGCTCAAACTGTGACATTATATTTCTCAAACCATTGCTCTGCTATCATTATTTACTATCCCCTCCTAGACTTGCTAGTAAGTTGATGTGCTTCCAACATGACAGATGCAATAAAATGGCTATTTTGGGAGTGAACTATTATACATGTATAGAAAGATGGGTATTTTACTTGCTACTTCATACAGGTTGCAACACTAGTGAATATGATGTGATTAGCTATTTTCAATAACAGAGAAAATGTTTTCTATTAAATGAGTTTAATTTTTTACTTCTTTCAATTCCACTATTTTACTGAGCCTATTATATATCTTAGAAAATACAAATGTACTTTAAGAAATAATTCTTGCCTTAAGAAAAATAAGGTATTATTTACTTTGATACACAAGTGATATTAATATAAATCATTGCTGTGGTGCTAGCATAGGATACATTAAAGTCATTTACATTTGTTTATATGCTCCTCCCCTTTTCAAAATAGCTACTAGTAAATCTCTAAGCAGTAATTAAAGGAATTGAAGGAAGTATTGAAATATTTAACAGTACCCCCAAAATTAGATACTCTATAATTGATACTTTAACCATTCTTAATAAATGCTCTACTTTTGCCAAAATTTGACTAAACTTTTATGTGTACTTCATGTAAACATCAAATCTATACTAATTATACCAAAAAACAAAAATAACAATAACAACAGTAACAAAACACCATACGTGCTTACCTAGTGTATAATTCTTGTAAGATTTTTCTGCCTTCTTAAGTATTCCAGGATATTAAGATAAAGAAAGATTTGTCATTTTTATGGTCAATATTTTTCCATGTTGCAGGTAAATTCTAAATATTAAATTTACTTTAGACCCTTAACATTTATTTGGACTTTTGATATCATTTAAATATATTTAGACTGCTTCTTCTCAATGTATTTTGCAAAACATGGGTATATTTTACACACCTCAGGTATATTTTACTTAGTTTATATGGAGGCTTTGAAAATCTCTTAGTCTTTGCCTGTCTTAGTTTTCTCGGTGTAAATGAAAGAAGATATATGTTAAAGATTAGAAATAATGTGAAAACAGTACCTAAAATATATTAAGCACTCAGTAAGTAGCAGCTAAATTTAAAATGCTAAAAAATATGTATTTGAAACAGATTTTAGTGATTATATGAATTATAGTAAATTCTTAGAATGTATGACAACAATTTTGATCCTTCCACACATCCACAGTCATTTAGTGATTATGTCAAAATTGGTTTCTCGAGCACGTCCTCAGTACTGTCTGCTTTCTACTTTCACCTGTGGTTATTTAGTCACCACTAGATGGTGTCCTTTTTTGTCAGTAGCTTTTAACTCAGTTTTTCACCAGGAAAGAAGTTTCATTATTCCTTCCTTCTTTCTTTTCTTCATTCACTCGTTTGTTTATTTCTTCATTCATTCATCTCATCCATCCATCCATCCATTCATCCCTCCACCCACTCAGCTATCCATCCATTCACTCATGCTACCATTCATTTAAAAAAACTTAATTGAAAACAATCATGTGCTGGGCAGTGAAAATTTAAAATGAAACAAAACTAAAACCAATAATAATAATAAAATAAAACCTTGGAATTTTACATTGTCTCTGCCCTTGAAGAGCTCATAGACTATTTAAAGTACTTTTATTCAGAAAGTACTTATTGGGCACATACCTGTGTCATCTTCTGTTCAAGGTGTTATGAGCTTAGATGAAGAAAAACAGGGAAAGCATCCTACCCTCTTGGAGCTTGTATTGTCATAGAGAACAAGCCAACCAACCAATAGTTCTATAGAATAAATAGAAGGTAATTTCATACAAGTGACAAAAGGTAGTTCAGGGGATAGTTACCCTGACTGAACAAAACCTTTTCTCATACTCAGAGATTCATAACTGATAGAATGAATTTTTATAAGCAGGTTTTTTTCAGTGTTTCTGCTTTGATTACACTGCTTGCCATTGTTCCACTGTGCTTTAGTTTGTCCTGAAGCTAAATTGTCCAGGAATTATAATTGATTTTTATTTTCAACTAATTAATACTTCTCTAAAGTAGTTTATTTTCCCAGTTTGGGAAATGAGGACAAATACCTCTCTGGTCTCTTGTTTTTCTTCATAGTATTAGGCTAAAATGGAAATTGGGGCCATTCTTTTTCTTTGTCCATTTGAGTGTGTCGCTAGTGAAGGAAACCTCCCAGCCAGAATCAGACACTTGTACAGGAAAAGAACTGCTGAATGCCTAGGGCATGTCTGAGCAAGCTTTACTGCCCTATTCATAAGACAACAGGGTGCTATGCTTAGAAAACCCAGCTTCTTCTGGGAACCCACAGGCAAATCTGTTACCAGGCAACAACTGATTTCTTATGAAAACCAAATATAAAAGCCTACATCATTAATTAAACAGATAAGAATACAGTCTTCCCACAGTTACTAACCTGCAAACAATGTAGTTCTGCATGTAATATGTATCAATCGCCATTTTGGTTTTAAAAGGATGCTATTGTTTTCAGTCATATACAGTGGATAATTGCTGTGAAGGTAAGAAGGGAAATGGCCTGTATTAAAATTTCACTTAATAATTAGGGAGAATGAATACTTTTTATCTATTAAAAATAGAGTATAGCCATGAGGTCTATATTTAAGCTTCAGGAAAGGTGCACATACTGATGTCATCAGTTTAGCATAAGAGGTGTCATATCAGTCTTTTTTTTGAGACGGAGTCTCACTCTGTCACCCAGGCTGGAGTGTAGTGGCCGGATCTCAGCTCACTGCAAGCTCCGCCTCCCGGGTTCATGCCATTCTCCTGCCTCAGCCTCCCGAGTAGCTGGGACTACAGGCGCCCGCCACCTCGCCCGGCTAGTTTTTTTGTATTTTTTAGTAGAGACGAGGTTTCACCGTGTTAGCCAGGATGGTCTCGATCTCCTGACCTCATGATCCGCCCGTCTCGGCCTCTCAAAGTGCTGGGATTACAGGCTTGAGCCACCGCGCCCGGCTCATTTCAGTCTTAAGTGATAGGCAGAGGACAGATAGAGAACAAACAAGTCATAAGAGACCCAGAGAGAGCCAAAGCAGCAGAAAAATATATATATATATATATATACATCCCCAAATCTCAGCAGGTCATAGTCAGTACTGAGATTCCCCAAATCGGATAGGAAGGGGGTGTTGTACAACTCACCAGTGACCAGACTCACAATGCAGTTTTCATTATAAATATAAAACAGAGGCAAGCTGCATTCCGTTATTTTCTTAAGCTCTACAAAACCATGACAAGTAAGTGGACAGATACAGAAAGAAAGAAGGACCCAGGATCTAACATCTACTAAGAGGTGAGTGATAGGTACCGGGAGGTAGGAGAACTCAGGACTATTTTTCCTCCTAATGATAGATGAGAATAAGCTGTTTGTAGACAGATATTAGTTTAATAATCTTAGAAAGTATGAGCTGGCTTGAATATTAACTCAGAGTATTTTGTGAGAACTGATTCTCCACTTCCAATGATAATCTCTGTAATTTGTTTAAATAGTGATGTCAGTACAGTTTACAGACCTGTGACAGGTAAGCAGGTGTTCAATAAACACACAAGAGTGTTGATTTGGAAAGATCTATTTCTATTTTTGAAATAATTTTAGTGATATTCTCCTTTCAAGTGGAAAAGACTATGATGTACTTGAAGGGGAGAATATACTTAACCACTCTTGGTGTTGTATGTGTCTTTTAATTCACATGGCAGAGTGTCGTTTTACTCATGAATTTGACAGATGGGTAGAATCACATACATTCTCCATGTATACAACTTGCTGCTTGAGCAAATTTTGGTTGAAATTTTTGTCTCTGGAACAATTATTAATGAGAAAATGGTTAGCAATATATGCCTAATTTTAGGAACTATTAATTTCCGATTTTCTAGTTTATGATCTCCAAGTTGAGGAAAAGGCCTACAAGTCACAGACCTTGAGTATTATGAGCAACTACCACTCTGATTCCTTGAAGAATTCTTCCAGAGCTCAGTCATAATCTGCATCCAGCGTGATGCTAAATGCTTGCCAGTCTGGGGCAAAAGAAAAGTCAAAGTCTTTTCTGGAAAGTGTCTCTGGTGCTAGGCCTAGAAATTAGGATGATAACAGTTGAATTGACATTGCTACAAGTTTCTTTTAAAAAATAAATGATTTAACATGATTTCATGACTAAGTTTGAGTTATGCTTCCCCAGTAGAAATACCACAAAATCTTTGTTGTGCCCTTTTTAGGGTATTATATCTGGAGGTACATGATGTGTCTGGTAATGTCAATTTTGATCGATTTGCTCGACTTTTTTCACCATGCAATTATCAAATTTCTGTCTAAATTCTTGCCCAAATCAATTATTACTACATTAGTTGCAAAATGTTGCTTATCTAACTCTACAATTTCTCTACATTCCTTTTTTCATTGTTAACTGACTACTTTATTTAGTTGGTTATGCATTTATTTATTATTACATGGGCTCATGGGGACTTATTCAGTTAATCTAAATAGCTTATTGAGAAAATTGGAATGTAGGTTATAGATAAGGCAAACATATCAATGTTAAATTAATTTATTTTGAAATATAAGACATACCTTTCTTCCTTGGAAATATATACTACAGTATTAATGGATAAGGTTAGATGATGTTTGTAATCTATTCTCAAATGGTGCAAAAAATAAAAAATAAAACAGAACAAATATTAATATATATAGATACATAAGATGGTCATATGTTGATGTGCGTGTATGTATATATATTTATATGAATTATAAAGCAAATGTAGTAAAATAAAAATAGGTGTATCTGAGTGTATGGTATATGGAATTTCTCCCCAGTATTTTTTGTGACTTTTCAGTAAACCCAACATTATTTCAAACTGAAAAGCTGAAGAAGAAAAAAGGTATAATTGTTATTGGCATTTTGTACCTATTCACAACATATTTCCACTGATATTTGTGGTCTTAGTACAGAATTATGGAAACCATCTCTTGAGCTTATTAAAACTAATGAAGTCACTCTTTGGTGTTGCTGTTTTTTGTTTGTTTGTTTGTTTATTTTAATTTTGCTTAGTGTTTCCATGTTTGTTTTAAACATAATCACACAGAAGGCTGAGCATGGTGGCTCGTACCTGTAATCCCAGCATTTTGGTGGCCGAGGTGGGCAGATCACTTGAGATCAGGAGTTTAAGACCAGCCTGGCCAACATGGTGAAACCCAGTCTCTACTAATAACACAAAAAGTAGCTGGGTGTCTTGGCATGCAGCTGTAAGTACAGCTACTCAGGAATCTGAGGCAGGAGAATCGCTTGAACCTGGGAGGGAGAGGTTGCAGTAAGCTGAGATTGCACCACTGTACTCCAGCCTGGGCAATAGAGTGAAACTGCATCTCAAAAAACAAACAAAAAAACAAACAAACAAAAACCCGTAGTCATACAGATGATTCTGTATTAGCCTGTTCTCACACTAATGATAAAGGCATACCTGAAACTGGGTAATTTATACAGAAAAAGAGGTTTAATGTACTCACAGTTCCACGCGGCTCGGGAGGGCTCACAATCATGGTGGAAAGCAAAAGGCACATCTTACATCGTGGCAGGCAAAAAGAGACAGCCAAGTGAAAGGGATTTCCCCTTAATAAAACCATCAGATTGCATGAGATTTATTCACTACCATGAGAACAACGTGGGGGAAACCATCTCCATGATTCAATTATCTCCTATAGGGTTTCTCCCACAACAGGTGGGAACTATGAGAACTACAATTCAAAATGAGATTTGGGTGGGGACACAGCCAAACTATATCAGATTCATTCTGATTACATTAATAGTAAATACTCAATATTAATGGCTACATTATTGACAAATTAATTCAGACGTATGCTTTTGTAATGTTTTATTTTTTATTTACTTTTATTTTATTTATTTATTCATTTTTTGAGACACAGTTTTGCTCTTGTTGCCCAGGCTGGAGTGCAATGGTGTGATCTCGGCTCACTGCAACCTCCACCTCCCAGGTTCAAGCAATTCTCTTGCCTCAGCCTCCCAAGTAGCTGAGATTACAGGTGCTTGCCACCAAGCTGACACAGATTTTTTCTAAGTGGTTTTTACATGTGATATCTAAGCTAATCCTTCCAACAACCCAGTGACAATGAGTTATATTGCACTATCCTAGCATTTTAAATAAAGAAAATGACTTTCAATACATATTTTTTCAAGGTCACATAACTCTAGTAAAAGAGACCGCACTGGAATCCAGAACTATTCGACTTCGAGCCAGTGATCTTTTCAGCACATCAGTGTCTTCTCATAATTAAATTTCTTCTTTGTAATTGTTAATATGCATACTATATGACCAAAATTGTATGAGTGTGATAAGGGAACATTTGAAAAACCAGGTTTTCAATTTCATTTTTTAAATAAACATTTCTCAAGTGCCCAAGATGTGTAGAGCAATATATTCATAGTGCCAACTAATCAGCAAATTGATAGTCAGATCATATTTTTTTCCTATCTTCACCATATGTTCCAAATTCAGAAGTTGACTAGATCATTAAAACACACACTCGTATCTCTACTTCGCATGATGAATACACATCATTTTGTTATATTTTATTTGTTATTGTTATAATACAGTAATTTCCAGCTGGAGGTGAGGGAGAGAAATACAGACAAATGTCACAGCTCATCGCCTCCCACTCCACAGCCCCTCATGGTATAACAAAATCTGGGCATGATTTAGAACTTGTGTATTTTTTAAATCTTCCCCTTATAATTCTTATAGTATCATTAAGTTGCATAGGAGCAAAGTTATATTCTGAGAGCTACTATTTCATAATTTACAAGGGCAAATCAGAGGAAACATTTATGCTATTGTAACCTTACTAATTACTGCTCAGTTTGATCTAGTCTACATGAAATTCTAACATTTGAGAGATTTAAAACATCTCAGAAGAAACTATTTTGCCATCAAAATACTCGATTTTAATAAGTTTTCGATAATAACAAATTCTAGTTTGACAAGTTAGAATCTCCAGAGTCATATTTTTTGTTGTTGTTGTTCCTGATCATTCATATCCATTTTGTCACCAAATAATTGCACTTCTACTTTGAGATTTTAAATATATATATTTACCTTCTTTTTTCAGTTCTTACGGCTAGTGCTTTAATTCTGGCTTATATTACTATATACTTGGAAGGTTGCAATATAACGAATTGTCATCTCGAAATACAAATTTGTGTGTATGCATCCAAAGTTGCAGAGTCTCCCTGTTCTACTTAAGATCAAGTTTAAACTTCTGACCCCTATGTTTTTTTCAGCTTCAGGTCCATTTTTTACTTTATCTGATATACCCCTATTTTCCATGTTTTGTCCCTGGTCAAA
>NW_016803479.1:1471520-1478657 GCF_001698545.2 Rhinopithecus bieti | reverse complement strand
AAAAAAAAAAAAGAAACTCTCCAAAAAGATTTTCTTATCATATCTCCGCAGGCAGAAATATTCTTTTATACTTCCAGATCTGATTTTTAACACTTATTTTCACCTAGAAAGGGTTTAACATATTGCCCCAAATTAAGTAAGAGCTCAACAATTGTCATATATTATTTTATTTCTGGTGACAGATTATCTGAATATTGGAAGATTATTTCTAAATCATCTATTTCTTATTATTTGTTTTTTAAAGCTATTCTGACCCTCCCTTTGGTTGAGAGGAATAATGAAATTTTCTAAATAATGACATGAAATGTATTAAAGGATTGAGTATATAATATCAATGTACTAAGATAGAGAAGTGCTTTTTATCTGGTATTTTTGGTGAATAATTTTAAATTTATTGCTTGTCTTTTCAGAAATAAAATAATAAAATACATCATTTTATATTAACTTATGAAAAGCTTGCATTGACAACCCCAAACATCCAGTAGTTAACTTTGCTCATTATCTTTCTTTTTAGCCTTTTCCCACATTTTTCATGCAAATAAAGAAAATAACACCTACTGCAAACAATCCATGGCTTAAAATCATCAATGGTATTAATAATAAATAACCATAGAGGAAAAGGTGCCAAATTCATCATTTTAAAATCACTTATTTAAAAAACTGTCCAAATGCTTATAAAAAGACATACAAACACCACTTCTTTAGAAAAAACACTCCCCGAAGAGTTTCAGAGTTATACTCTCCAGAGCAGAGTAGCCTATTTCAAAATGTTACTGAAACCTATTGTTAGTATGTTTTCATGTTTCTAATAAAGACATACCTGAGACACGGAAGAAAAAGAGGTTTAATTGGACTTAGAGTTCCACATGGCTGGGGAGGCCTCAGAATCACAGGCTGGAGGCAAAAGTCACAATACTTTTGTGAAGAAAAAGCAAAATCCCTGATAATCTCATCAGATCTCATGGGATTTATTCACTATAATGAGAATATCACAGGAAAGACCAGCCCTCATGATTTAATTACCTCCCCCTGAGTCCCTCTCACAACATGTGGGAATTCTGGGAGATACAATTCAAGTTGAGATTTTGTGGGGACACAGCCAAACCATATCATTCCACCCCTGACCCCTCCAAATCTCATGTCCTCACATTTTAAAACCAATTGTGCCTTCCCAAAAGCCCTGAAAGTCTTAACTCTTTTCAACATTAACCCAAAAGTCGACAATCCAAAGTCTCATCTGAGACAAGGCAAGTCCCTTTTGCCTATGAGCCTGTAAAATCAAAAGCAAGCTTGTTACTTCCTAGATACAATGCGGGTACAGGTATTGGGTAAATACAGCCATTCCAAATGGGAGAAAGTAGCCAAAACAAAAGGGTTGCAGGGTCCATGCAAGTCTGAAATCCAGTGGAGTAGTCTAATTTTAAAACTACAAAATGATCTCTTTTGCCTCTAGGTCTCACATCCAGGTCACACTGATGCAAGAGCTGGGTTCCCATGGTCTTGGGCAGCTCCGACCCTGTGGCTTTGCAGGGTACAGCCTCCCTCTTGGCTGCTTTCATGGGATGCTATTGAGCATCTGCAGCTTTTCCAGGAACATGGTACAAGCTGTTGGTGGATCTACCATTCTGGGGTCTGGAGGATGGTTGTCCTCTTCTCACAGCTCTACTATGCAGTGCCCCAGTAGGAACTCTGTGTGGGGGTTCTGACCCCACAGTTCTAGCAGAAGTTCTCCATGAGTGCCCCGCCCCTGCAGCAAACTTTTGCCTGGGCATCAGGTGTTTCCACACATCTGAAATCTAGGTGGAGGTTCACCAAACCTCAGCTCTTGACTTCTGTGCACCCGCAGGCTCAACAACACAGGGAGGCTACCAAGGCTTAGGACTTCCACCCTCTGAAGTGACAGCCCAAGCTCTACATTGGCCCCTTTCAGTTATGGTTGGAGCATCTGGGACACAGTGCACCAAGTCCCTAGGCTGCACACAGCACAGGGACCCTGGGCCTGGTCCACTAAACCACAATTTCCTCCTGGGCCTCCAAGCCTGTGATGGGAGGGGCTTCCGTGAAAGTCTCTGACATGGCCTGGAGATATTTGCCTAATGGTCTTGGGGATTAACATTAGGCTTATTGCTCCTTTTGCAAATTTCTGCAGCTGGCTTGAATTTCTCCCCAGAAAATGGATTTTTCTTTTCTATCACATTGTCAGGCTGCAAGTTTTTGGAACTTTAATGCTTTGTTTCCCTTTCAAAACTGAATGCCTTTAAGAGTACCTAAGTCACCTCCTGAATGCTTTGCTGTTTAGAAATCTCTTCAACTAGATGCCCTAAATCATCTCTCTCAAGTTCAAAGTTCCACAAATCTCTAGGTCAGGGGCAACATGCCACCAGCATCTTTGCTAAAATATAGCAAGAGTCACCTTTGTTCCAATTCCTGAGTTCCTCATCTTCATCTGAGATCACCTCAGCTGGACCTTTTTGTTTATAACATTATCAGGCTTTTGGTGAAAGCCATTCAACAAGTCTTTAGGAAGTTCCAAATTTTCCCACATTTTCCTGTCTTCTTTTGAGGCCCCCAAACTGTTCCAGCCTCTGCCTGTTACCCAATTCCAATGCCACTTTCACATTTTTGAGTATCTTTTCAGCAGCGCCCCACTCTACTGGTACCAATTTACCGTATTAGTCCATTTTCACGCTGATGATAAAGACATACCCAAGACTGGGAAGAAAAAGAGGTTTAGCTTTCGGAGTCCTCAGAATCATGGCGGGTGGCGAAAAGCACTTCTTATATGGCAGTGGCAAGAGAAAAATGAGGAGGAAGTAAAAGCAGAAACTTGCTAAACCCATCAGATCTTGTGAGACTTATTCATATCATGAGAATAGCACAGGAAAGACTGGCCCCCGTTATTTAATTACCTCTCCCTGGCTCCCTCCCACAATGCCTGGGAATTCTGGGAGATACAATTCAAGTTGAGATCTGGTGGGGACACAGCAAAACCATGTAACCTATTATATGGATTTTTGCTTTCCTCAGGAATTTAATGTTCAAAATGATAGTAAATGTAGAAAGCTGCCTCTGTTTTAAGATGTCTGTTCTTCCCACTCTTCATATAGTTGGTAGAATTTGGGACATCTAGGAACTGATTTTTACTAAGAGGTTATATTATCTCATCACAGAAACAGTGCTATTAAAAAACAAAGGGATTGAGGAATACTACTATGCCACAAGTCAAATAAAAATCACTACCTGTGTATACCTCCCTTATACCCAAATGATACAATTTCACATGTATTACATATTCTAATGTTAGAAACAACTTCCTTTTTATGGAAAAAAGCATTGTTCTGGGCTATAAGACCAAGTTTGCTTTTTGAACTGAGACTGGGTACGTAAGGAGTTTTCTAAGATTAAACAGTAAATTACACAGCAAATAGCAGCACTGCATCAGATTTTCTAAATGGAAGTGCAGGACTCTCTTTATTCCAGTTTACTTACCAGAACTATCTTCAAGCATACAAAATTAAAGTTGAAATATAATCACTTCTATCAATATATAAGGATACAATCCATATATTTGTCAATTCCTTTACTTTGCACATACAAAGATTACGCTCTAAGCCTAGCTCAGCCAGCTAACTCAAAATAAGATAGAAGGCTATTAAATAAGAGACACTAGGTCACTTGTTTTACTGTTATTGACAAAGTGGTCATGAAATTTTAACTCCTATACCCTATTAATGATGAATCAGGATCATTGTATTTTCCATGAGGAAAAACCCATCTCTGTTACAAAGACTTTAGAATCAGTGAGATAAGTACATGCAAATGCTTAATTCCACTTATTCACAATTTATGGACCTCAGTTTATGTGGAAAGGCAAAAGGTCCAGAATAGCCAACACAATAATGAAGAATAGCAAAGACAATACTTAAATTCAGACCCACTATGAACCTACAATAATCAAGACAATGTAATATTGACAATAAAATAGACAAATAGACAATAGACAAATAGACAGAATAGAAGGCTCAGAAACAGACCCACATAAATATAGTCAACTTATCTTTGACAAGGAGTGAAGGCATTACAATAGAGAAAATACAGTTGTTGGAAATTAGACCTTCGTCACATGTATAGTTTGAAAAACTTTTCTCCCACTCTGTAGGCTGTCTGTTCACTTTGTTGATAGTTTCTTTGGTTACACAGAGGCTCTTTAGTTTAATTAGATATGATTAGTTAATTTTTGTTTCTGTCATAATTGCTTTTGGTGTCTTCATCATGAAATCTTTGCTTCTTCCTATATCCAGAATGGTATTGGCTAGGTTGTCTTCTAGGATTTTTATAGTTTTAAGTTTTATATTTAAGTTTTTAATCCATTTTGAGTTAATTTTTGGATATGATATAAGGAAGGAGTCTAATTTCAATCTTCTTCATATGGCTAGTCAGTTATCCTAGCACCATTTATTGAATAGGGAATCATTTTCCCATTTCTTGTTTTTGCCAGGTTTGTCAAAGATCAGATAGTTGTAGGTGTGTGGTATGTTCTCATTTATGAGTGGGAGCTAAATTATGAGAACATATGGAAAAACACAGAAGAACAACACACACTGCAGCCTATCAAAGGGTGGAGGGAAAAAGTGTGGAGAAGTTCAGGAAAATAACTAATTGGTATTAGACTTAATACCTGCATGATGAAATAATCTGTACAACAAACCCCCACAACAAAATTTTACCTGTATAATAAGCCTACACATATACTCTTGAACTTAAAAGTTAAAAAATATTGATAATTCAGAAATCAACAACAAAAAAATAGAAATTATAGTCTATTCAACAAATGGTGCTGCAGCAAAACCCTTCACAAAAATAAACTCAGAAAGGGTCATATGCCTAGATGTAAAATGTAAAACTGTAAGAATTCTAGAAGATAACATAGAGGAAAATCTAGATGACCTTAGGTATGCTGAATACTTTTTAGATACCATGCCACAAATGAAATCATTGAAAAACTGGACTTTATTAAAATAAAAAAAAAACCTTACACTCTGCGAAAAACACTGTCATGAGAATAATAAGACAAGTTACTGGTGGAGAAAAATCTTTGCAAAGGACGTATATGATAAAGAACTGTTATCTGAAATACACAAATAACGCTTAAAACAATGCAAGAGCAAATAAACCGAATTAAAAATGAGATGAGCAAAAGGTATGAGCAAACTGCAGCTTACTGAAGAAGATAGCAAATACACATATGAAAAGATGCACAGTACTATGTCATTAGGGAACTGCAAACAAAAACAATGAGATGCCACTAATACCTGTTAAAATGGCTAAAATCCAAAACACAGGCAACACCAAATGCTGGCAAAGATGTAGAACAAGAGAGACTCTTACTTACTGCTGGTGGTAATGCAAACAGCCACTTGAAAGACAGGTTGCAAGTTTCTTGCAAAATAAAGCATACTCTTTATATATGATCCAGCAATCACACCCCTTGATTTTACCCCAAAGGAGTTGCAAACTTATATCTGCACAAACACCTCTATATGTTTGTTAATAGTAACTTTATTCATAAAGGCCCAAACTTTGAAAAAACTAAGATGTCTTCAGTAGGTGAATGGATAAAGAAACTGTGGTACATCCTGACAATGAATTATTTTATTCAGCGATAAAACAAAATGAGCTATCTAGCCTAGAAAAGACATGGAAGAATCTTAAATAAGTATAACATAATGAAAAAAGCCAATTTGAAAAGGCTACATACTATATTATTCCAAATATATAACATTTTGGAAAACGCAAAACTATGGAGACACTAAAAATATCAGTCATTGCTAGGTGTCGGGAGGAGGAAGAAATGAAGAAGAGGTGCACTGATTTTCAGGTCAGTGAAACTATTCCATATGATACTATAATGGTGAATATATGTCATTATACATTTGTCAAAACTCACAGAATGTGCAAAACCAAGAATGAACCCTAATTAACGTCTGGTATGGAGTTTGAGTGATCCTGATGTGTCAAAGTAGGTTCATTATTAACAAATAACACTCTGGAAGTGTCAGGAAATTGACAGTGAGGGAGGTTGTAGGTACATGAGGGCAGGGAGTATATGTATGGGCGCTGTCTGTATATTCTGCTCAGTTTTTTATGCTGTGAAACTAAAACAACTTCAAAAACAGTCTATGTTAAAATGTATTGAATTCCTGCTATGAGCCACGCATTATTATTGGCCTTGAGAGTATGAAGATGAATTAAACACATGGAAGTGATAAAAATAGGCAATTAAACAAGTAATTTCAATATAATCGAGTGACAAGACAGTGGTATACATTGATCACAGAAAAGATAAGATAACTAAGTAACAAGAAAAGTCAAATGAAACTTCTTAGAAGAGATTTTACTTTTCTGTTTGAGCTAAATCTTAAAATAATTGCATTATACGCTGCAACAGCATAGAATTGTTCCTAATAGGAGAAAAAAATTGAATCATTTTATTTAAGCACTTTAGAAAAATACTATTTTAATATTGCCAGTTCATATAAGGTAAACTAGAAGTGTCATTGTTGAAAATGTTTTTTATTACCCATGCTATGGTCTATTTGTGTTTTGACCCCACCATCCAAATTTATATGTTAAAGTTCTAACACTCAAGTGATGGAATTGAGACATGAAACCTTTGAGAGGTGATTATATGTCATGAGGTTGAAACCTTCATGAATGGAATTAGTGCTCTTAAAAAAGAGGCCTCACCTTCTCTTCACAACCTTGGCAGCACCTGTTATTTTTTACTTTTTAATAATAAGTCATTCTGATTGGTGTAAGATGTGGTTTTGATTTCTGTTCCTGTAATGATTAGTGATGTTGAACATTTTTTTATATGCTTGTTGTATGCCTGTATGTCTCCTTTTTAAAAGTGTCTGTTAACATCTTTTGCCCGTTTTTAGTGGGGTTTGCTTTTGCTTGTTGATTTAAGTTCCTTTTAGATTCTAGACATTAGACCTTTGTTGGATGCAGAGCTTGCAAATATTTTCTCCCATTCTGTAGGTTGCCCATTTACTCTGTAATAGGGTTTTGTTGTTGTGTTGTTCTTGGTTGTTGTGTTTTTTCTTTTTTTCTTTTTTTTTTTTTTTTTTTTTTTTT
>NW_016803479.1:1466526-1471239 GCF_001698545.2 Rhinopithecus bieti | reverse complement strand
TTTTTTTTTTTTTTTTTTTTTTTTTTTTGCCTTTCAGAAGTTCTGTAATCAGTTTCTATTTGTCAATTTTTATTTTTGTTGCAATTGCTTTTGGTATAACCATCATGAAATCTTTGCCAGGACCTGGGTCCAAGATGTCTTTCCAATGTTATCTTCTATGGATTTTATAGCTTAAGGTTTCATCTTTAAGTCTTTTATTCATCAAATGTCATTTCCAATGTTATCTTCTATGGTTTGTATAGTTTAAGGATTTATCTTTAAGTCTTTCATTCATCTCAATTTGATTTTTATATATGGTGAAAAGAAGGGGTCTATTTTCAATCTTATGCATGTGGCTAACCACTTATCCCAGCACCATTTATTGAATAGGGATTCTTTTCTCCATTGCTTGCTTTTGTTAACTTTGTCAAAAATCAGATGGTTGCAGGTGTTATGACTTTATTTCTGGGTTCTCTATTCTGTTCTATTGGTCTATTTGTCTGTTTTGTACCAGTGCCATGCTGTTTTGGTGACTGTAGCCTTGTAGTACAGTTTGAAGTTGGGTAGTGTGATGAGTCTTGCTTTGTTCATTTTTTGTAGGTTTGATTTGGCTGTTGGGGCTCCTTTTTGGTTTTATATACATTTTAGAATCTTTTTTTCTAATTCTGTGAAAAATGTCATTGGTAGTTTGATGGAAATACCATTGAATCTGTAAGTTGCTTTGGCTAGTATGGTCATTTTAACAATATTGATTCTTTTTATTCATGAGCATAGAATGTGTTTCCATTTGTTTGTGCCATTTCTGATTTCTTTCAGCAGTGTTTTGTACCTATCATTGTAGAGAGCTTTTACCTCCTGCTTAGCTGTAATCCTAGATATTTTATTCTTTTTGTGGCTATTGTGATCATATTGCATTCTTAATTTGGCTCTCAGCTTGGATGTTGTTGAGGTCCAGAAATGCTACTAATGTTTGTGCATTGATTTTGTATCCTGAAACTTTGCTGAAGTTGTTTATCAGCTCTAGGAGCTTTTTGACAATGACTGTGAGGCTTTCTAAGTATAAGATCATATCATCTGCAAAGAGTTTGACTTCCTCTCTTTCTATTTGGATGTATATTATTTCTTTCTCTTGCCTGATTACTCTGGCTAGGACTTTCAGTAATATGTTGAATTGGAATGTTGAGAGTGTGCATTCTTGTCTTGTTACAATTACCAAGAGGAATGCTTCCACCTTTTGCCTATTCAATAGTACGTTCTTTCAATGCCTAGTTTGTTGAGGGTTTTTAACATAAAGTGTTACTGAATTTTATTGAAAGCTTTTCATGCATGAAATATTGAGGTAATATTTCAATAGAGATCTACATAGATATCTATTGAGATAATCATATGTTTTTCATTTTTAGTTAGATTTACACGATGCACTTATACACTGCTGGTGAGAATGTAAATTACTTCAGCCACTGTGGAAGGCAGTTTGGAGATTTATCAGAGAAGGTAAAACAAAAACTCCTATTCGACCCAGCAATCTCATTACTGTGTAGATACCCAAAGAAATATAAATTATTCTACCATAAAGACACATGCATTATGTTCATTGCAGCACTATTCACCATAACAAAGACATAGAATCAATGTAAATGCCAGCCAATGTTGGATTGGATAAAGGAAATGCGGTAATATACACCATCAAATAGTACACAGCCATAGAAAAGAATGAGACCATGTCTTTTGCAGTAGCATGACTGGAGCTGGAGGCTATTATCCTAAGCGAATTAACACAGGAACAGAAAACCAAATACTACACATCTCACTTATAAGTGAAAATAAACATTGAGTATACATGGACACAAAAAGGGAACAACAGACTTTGGGCCATACTTAAGGGTGGAGGGTGGGAAGAGTGTGAAGTCTGGAAAAGTACCTATTACCTGGGTGACAAAATAATCTGTACAACAAATCCCCATGACACACAATTTACCCTGCAACAAACACATACATGTACCCCTGAACCAAAAATAAAGGTAGAAGAATGAAAAATAAAATAAAATAAAATAAAATAAAAAATAAAATAAAATAATATTTTTAAAAAAGCGGCCTCAGGGAGTTGTTTTGCCCCTTCCACCATATGAGGACACACAGAGAAAGTGCCACCTGTGAAGCGGAAAGCAGACCTTCACCAGACACTGAACCTACTGATGCTTTGATCTTGGAGATCCCAGGCTCCAGAACTGTGAGAAATAAATTTGTGTTGTTTATAAGCTAGCCAGTTTATGGTATTTTGTTATAGCAGCTCAGATGAACTAGGACAACCCGTGAAAAAAATTTCAAAATTCTGCATAATTGAAAAAAGTGCTTATGGGGTAAACACTTAGTTTACTCCATTGTATTTTAGAGTTATCATCTAAAAACTTATCAAAAAATTAATTATCTTCCACTTATGTGCTTGCTTATAATGCTTTTTTATCAATTAAGTCTTGACAAGTATGTTTTGACTTATATAGCTGAAATGTCTACAGATAAATATTAGCTTAAAAAGGATTGATTACAGGGCTCATAGAAGGTAATTAAAACCTTGTCTATCTCTATTGTTTGGTTTGGCTTTACTCTGTATTGGCTTCATTGTTAGGCTCCATGTTATGGCTAAATGGCCCCTAATAGCACCAAAGCAATCATGCTTCATGGTCATATCAAATGGAAAAGAATTCAGTTCCTGTCAATGATGAAAGAGTATTTATTTGAACCTAGGTAAGTTTAACACCCACTGCAGAATCAATCACTATAGCACTCAAGATAAAATCATTCTAATTGATAGACCTAGGCAAAATGCTCCACTCCTGCAATCAGGTAATGAAAACCAAATGAAATCTTCCAGAGAAAAAGTGGAAAAAGCAAGATTGCACACAGGAAATTTGGAATGTTGAGAAAGGACAGATACTTAGCAGTCAAAAAATCTTCGAACTTCCATAAGGTATAAACTACAAACGTACCTCAGTATCCAATATCTCTTATTTTATTTGGTAATAGGACCTTTGGAATATTAACCACACATATTAATTTACTCCCCTAGGCACAGGCTATATATTCTAGTCTCTCTTAAATCTATAAGGGGTTATTTGTTTAAGTTTGAGCAAATGGAGTGTGAGGAGAAGTGATCTGTGTAGTTCTGGGTAATCTCCTTAAAAATGATCACTCTGTACTCTCCGTTCTACAGGCAGTGAAAGAACAATGACTTACTGACACCATTGGAAGCCAAATATGGTACCATACAGTCCTTCAGGACTACAAGAGAAGCATGTAATATTTTAAAGAAAATAGTGTGTGCCTGTGTGTGTGTGTGTGTGTGTGTATTTCCAAACAACCATTGTATCCTTTACTTATTACACTCGTCTTCAGGCATACAATTACTATTATATTATAATTGCTTAGAGTTATGATGGGATTAGCAATGTCATTTTGCCTTGGGCAGAAAAGACATTTTTAATTCCTATGAGTAATAATCTACAACCATTCACATTTCTAAAAATATTTCTTTCAATAGGAAAATCTACCCTTAATAGGGAAAAAAAAATTGTGTCAAATTGGACACTTGCCCAAATCACACAATGAACTCTACATTCAATGTTGTTTAGAAGTAGGCCTATTTTTTTCTATGACATAAGTGACATGTATCTACCCTTCTTTGGCCAAGTACAATTATCTTTAAATCTTCCTCTGAAAAAGAGTTTATTAGTATTTATCAAGTGCATCCTCAAAACTGTGACAAACTAAACAGATATAATCTCTTCCTTCAGGATGGATTGTTTTAAACACTAAGTATAATTAATTTTGACACAAACCACGTTATGGCTCTAATTATATGTCCTGGTGGGTTAGTCTATGTTGAAAAGATTCTCTGACCCTTAATGACAAGTATAATTGAGAAGAGTTACTCATTCAGTCAGGACCTACGAAAGCTCCCATGGCAGCCCATTTTCTTGTAGAAAAGAAAATTCAGAGTTGCAAAAGTTAAATGGAGTTGAAACAACATTATTCTCTTAATGAAGTACAGATAGTCAATATACTCAAATTATCATTGTTGTATAAATCAGTAGGTCAAGTGGCTTCCGTTCTTAAATAATACTTATCCCAAATACTTGGCCTTTCACACCCTTACTTTTATCTGGTGAGACTGCGTGGCAGTAAGTATAAATAATCCAGAGCTGAGGAATTCCACAAGATCCAGTGTCTCAGAAATATATCCCTTTAACTTTACATTAAGGGAAACAAAAGATTCTGATTATCATTAGTCACCAGGTAAAAACTATCCATACCTTTTTTAAGATGTCGATACTTCTACCCATTTTATTTAATGCTGACTATACTGTCATTTTTATTAAACCTTTGTTTAGATACACATTGTTGATCATTAAGACAACTGTTAGGAAACATATATATTCTAATTTGTTTTTCATATTTAAATGCCACAAAAAACAATAAAAAATATCATTTTGGTGTAAGTATACCAATACGGATACAAAAGTAAAGAACTTAAAATAATGCATTTTATAATCATGTTTAAAAGGAAGTCAGAGACATATTATTCTGCTAAGCAATGCATGGCTGTACTTTTTATTTTATTGCCAATCAAGAAGATAAACTCTCTTATGAGTAAATACAGATGTTCGAAAGAGGCAGTGCTTACTTTAAAATATTTGTGTGTGTGTGTTGGAGAGGGTGTATTCATATATTTTATAT
>NW_016803479.1:1417008-1462741 GCF_001698545.2 Rhinopithecus bieti | reverse complement strand
AAACATGATTAGAGACCGGGCACATGATGGCTCACACCTGTAATCCCAGCACTTTGGGAGGCCAAGGTGGGCAGATCATGAGGTCAGGAGATCGAGATCATCCTGACTAACACGGTGAGACCCCATCTCTACCAAAAATACAAAAAAATTAGCTGGGTGTGGTGGCTGGCTCCTGTAGTCCCAGCTACTCAGGAGGCTGAGGCAGGAGAATGGCGTGAACCTGGGAGGCAGAGCTTGCAGTGAGCGGAGATGGCGCCACTACACTCCAGCCTTGGCTACAGAGTGAGACTCCGTCTCAAAAACAACAACAACAACAACAACAAAAGAAAATGATTAGAATATAGATAATATTCCCTGATGATAACAAAGGTATACATAGTGGTTAGCATAGTTTCAAAATCAGTTTATTTGATCTTTAAGTTTTCCAAAATATTTATAACTGTTTTTTTTTTTTTTTTTTTTTTTTTTTTCAGATGACTACTAGATCATAACCTGACCTTAAAGTCTTGGAAGGACCATGTGCTAAGTTCTGATACATTTAATACACTTTGGCAAACAGAGGTTGAAATAATAAGGGAGTGGATACTTGGGAAGTTTTGTAGATCCTACAACCAGGATATAGCAAGAGACTCAAGTTTGATCTGAGAACAGAACCATACATGTGGCAGAATACTCTGTGGGCAGAGGAGGTGATGTTTCAAGCTCCTCTCTCATTGTGCTCCTCTCAATCGTGAACTGGTTTTTAAGAGATTGTCTATGTCTATCTGAAAAGCTATTCCTTACTGGATATGGTCTATTATCCATACTTTATAAATTAATAAGAAATAATTTGAAGACCTTTGTACTTTGCAGCCCATGATGATTTGCAATTCTGTTCCTCTTGATCATTTATATAACCTGTATTTGAGTTGTTTGAAAGCATTTTACATGAACGTACTGCTCTTTTACTTAATCTACCAATAAAAACAAGGTGTGTCCATATTTATTTTCTGGCTTCAGATATTTTTCACTGTACGGAAAGATATTTTAATCTGTCACCCTGAGGCTGTGTCTATATGAGACAAAGCAACAGTAAACCATTCTATTAAGGATTGTTAATTTAGGAAAGACAAAACTGAACATACAATTTTGGACCCTGGTTGCTTAAGATTTTTCCACTTGATGCCAGTACACAGACTGTGTGGCATTGTAGCCCAGAAATATTGCGGTTAACATTCATTTATTTATATATTAATTAATTTAATGATTATTAATGGTCTGCAATTTATCAGATACTCTGTTATTTCTAGATATATAGATGAAAACAGGCAGTATCTGTCCTTAAGGAAGTCTCAGGTCCATAGGAAAGGATGGTAATGTTAGCTGGAATTTGTTTAGAGCTTATATTACGGGCACAGTGCTAGGGACTGCACAAGCATTATCTCATTTAGCCCTCATAACAATGCTAGAAGTAGACTTTATTATTGTTCCCACTCTACAATTGAGAAAAATTGATTGATGAAGTGTAAGTGAATTTCACAAGTATAAATTGTAGCTTATTTACAAACCTTATTTACAATAAGTCTGCCATCAATCCTGTGACTCACGGTACACTGTAAGACCCCAAATGAGAGGTGAAGTCTATTTTGCCAAGCCCTTAAATATGGCCTGTCCTCTCACTTCTGTGCACGTATTAGTTCATTCTCACACTGCTATAAAGAACTGCCTGTTACTGGGTAACTTACAAAGGAAAGAGGTTTATTTGACTCACAGTTTCTCATGGCTGGAGAGTCCTCAGGAAACATACAATGATGACAGAAAGTGAATGGGAAGCAGGCATCTTCTTCACAAGGTGGGAGGAGAGGGAGACAGAGCAGGGGGAAAGCACCAGACACTTATCAAACCACCAGATCTCGTGAGAACTCACCCACTATCATGAGAACAGCAAGGGGGAAATCTGCCCTCAGGATTCAATCACCCCCCACCAGGTCTCTCTCTTGACATGTGGGGTTTACAATTCAAGATGAGATTTGGGTGGGGACACAGAGTCAAACCATATCAGCGCACATTCTGAGTCTATTCTCTAAGAGCCTCTAAGGGCCCTGGCAGTTTCTGTTACCTGCTTCTGGAAGATGCATACACCATGTAAGCAGTTCATGTTTACCTACTGGAGACAAAGGCAGCAGGAGGAGTGGTATGGAATCAGACATGTGAGGTAAGAGGTCAACATGGGAGTCCTTCCAGTCTACCCTTCAGATAATTTAGTCTAATTAAGTTTAATAATACAAGACCAGCCATATTACAACAGTAATCGCATAAGAACCACCCTACTGAGTCCAGCTGATTCACAGACTGTGAGAAAAAAATTGTATTAAACCACTAAATTTTGCATTGGTTTGCTGCAACCTCAGACTAGATAACTGGAACCCACATTTATTCATATATTCTTAAGTATTCTAAACCTTAGGCCTTCAAAATAAATAGACTGTTGCACACCACCATTAAAAGTTCTACATGTCTCTTTTATTTGTTTTAGTTCGTTATAAATATTATTAACAATTCCAGTGGCAATACATTATGTTATTATGTTATTTAGATTTTAAAACTTTAAAATTAGTTAAATGTAATAATAAGAAACATAAGTTTCTACTATTTTATTCTCCAACCTAAATTTTTCCATCTTAAGCACATTCTTAGATTTTGTTTAGAGATCATTACATAATAGCAATACGTAATAATAAAACAAGATGATTTTAGTGACAAAGAAAACAGTGCATAATGAGAATATGGGGTAAAATTACTTTCATGTGCTTGAGGATTCAGATAACTTTATCAAAAAGATATGTAATTTGTATCTCCAAACATCATAGCAAATGCTAAAATTAAATGATAGAAAAACAAACATGGTTCAAAAGTGCCTGATTCATATAATTGTACATCCTGTTACGAATCAGGTCACTAGAAGGCAAATACAGACTTCCATGAAATCAATGCTACAAAACTAAAGAGCTAATTTCTGATTTTTTTTTTTTTTTTTTTTTTGAGGCGGACCGCTTTCGCCCCAAACTGGAGTGCCTGGCGCAATCTCGGCCTCACTGCAAGCGACCGCCTCCCGGGTTCAAGCCATTCTCCCTGCCTCAGCCCTCCCGAGTAGCTGGAGCTTACAGCCCCGCCACCTCGCGCCACTATTTTTTGTATTTTTAGTAGAGACGGGTTTCACCATGTTACCAGATGTCCTCGATCTCCTGACCTCGTGATCTCGCCCGTCTCGGCCTCCCAAAGTGCTGGATTACAGGCTTGAGCCACCCGCGGGCTGGGCTCACCTCATTATTAAACATGAAATAAACCAGAGGCATACTCAACAATATGTGATAAAAAACAAATATAAAATATTCATAATCTTCAGTTCCTGAAAAATCATAAAATTATATTTCAAGTACTATAAAGTAGATATACATATTTAAGTAGCATTGTACCTCATGTTTGGGGCTTCATTTATATTTTCTGATGTTATACAGAATATAAAACAATATGATCAAATGTTGGACCCCGAATAATTTGGCCGTCATAAAGTTTGATTAAACATTCCATTTTTTTCAAACATCACTTTTCATAAAATCAAGAAGAGCAATGGGTAAATAGTTTGACTTATTTAGGGGAAGGTTGAAGCTGATACTATCTTTCTTTCAGGTGAGTTTTCAAATTTTTCTTTTAAGTGGCGCTTTTAAGCAACCAAAGTTTCTCCATGGATCTTTCATTTAGCTTTTCATTTGACAAAAATTGTCAAGTACTTAGGGTACAAGGATGATCCAAACGTTTCTGTCTTCATGGAAGTTATACTCTAGAAGGAGGAGAAAAACTATAAATGTAAATATATACTACATAGCTATATCATTACATACAGTAAGTTACAATATGGTTATTACTACAGCAAAAAGAAAATATAGAGCAGGGTAACAGAGATTGGAGGTGTCAGAGGTAGAGGTGGCATGCAGTATGCTGATTAAGGTAGATCTCATTGGAGGGAGTAAAGGAGAGAGCCTTGAAGATACACAGGCTAAGCTTTTCTGGGGCAAAGAACTGTCAATCAGGGACTCTAAGTAAGGAGCCTGTTGTGAGCAAGCAAGAGCAAGTAGGCTAGCATGACTGAAGTAGGATGGGAAAGGGGAAAGGAATGTGTGAGAAAGACAAGAACAAGAGCCAGGTAAAGACTTTGACTTTCACTTTGAGTAAAATGAAGAGCAATTGCAGGCTTTTCAGCAGAACGTTACACTTAAAAATACTACTCTGACTGTTTTATTTAAAATAAACTTTAGGGATCAAAGGGACTGTTGTAATTAGTCCCCAAAATGCTATTGGTGATTCAAATTGAACTATCTCTGTTTCTCACTATATCTCTGTTTCTGTCTCTCTGAAAGAGAAATATGCATACATTTCTATATACATATACATTATGAAAAAGTCAGATAGTAAAAAGTTAAGTGGAAGTACTTCCATGTAGCTGCCACTCAGCTCAATTATCAAGTCATACATAAACTTGTTTATCTATACCCCATCAACTTTCAACCTCCTTCCCAAATCCTGAGTTACTTTGAAGCAACTTTATATATTTTAAATGTACACCCTCCAGAGCTTACAACAGATTGGATGTAAGGTATGGGAGACAAGAGAATAGTCCCAAGTATACCAAAGGATTTTGTCCAGAGCAACTGGGAGGATGGCGTAGTCATCAAGTAAAATGGAGCAAAGTCAAAGATAGAAGTTTGGGGTGGGGAGAGGAAGTGTCATCAGAAATTTCTGGATACATTGATTTTGAGATACCTATTTGGCATCTAGGTATATATACTCAGACTCTCCCCTATACCTAAATACCTAAAGTCATTATTAGAAAGTCTGGCTGTGGATTTTTGACAAAGAGATGTTTGTGAAACTCTTGCCCTTATTCCTCACCTTTTCTTCACTCTTTTCCTTAATACTTGACCAAAAATAGGGGCTCAGACATGGTCATATTGTCTAGTATAAAGAATTATTCAAGTAGTACTACTAGGTTGGTTGGTAAGGTGGATGCTGTTATGAAATGATTAGACTTTATACAACACATGGTAGGATCACTTTTAACTTCTATGTGGTTTGAAAAACTATTGGAGATTCTGCTGTAGGAAACCCCAGTAGGATCACCAGGAATATCCTCATGATTTATAGAGTCTGTAACACAAAATTGAGGAGCTGCTTATTTTCTTATTACCTTTATGATTTTCCTAATGTCTGATAAATTCAGCACTCTTATAATGAGCTAGAAAATTCTAAGGAAAGACCTATAGATTTAGCATCAACTGAATGGAAACTCCAAACAGAGACCAGATGTTTATTATATTATTGAAAATAAATCAATTTAATAGACTGTTACATGGGCTCTGAAAACAATGAGGCCTGGCTCTGAATTTCAGCTCTGCCACTTTCTAGTGGTATAATCTTAAATAAATAATTTAACTTTTAAACTTCTTTTTATCTTAGCTCTAAAATGGGAAGAGAAACCCCAAACTTTTAGGTTTTTCGTGAGGATTAAATATGTTATCAGTATTAACAATTATGCTGAGGGTGGTGGCTCACAGCTGTAATCGTAGCGCTTTAGGAGGCTGAGGTGTGCAGATCACGAGGTCAGGAGTTCGAGACTAGCCTTACTAACATGGTGAAACCTCATCTCTACCAGAAATACAAAAACTAGCCAGGCGTGTTGGAATGTGCCTGTAATCCCAGCTACTCAGGAGGATGAGGCAGAAGAATTGCTTGAACCTGGGAGGCAGAGGTTGCAGTGAGCTGAGATTGAGCCACTGCACTGTAGCCTGGGCAACAAAGCAAGACTGACTTGGAAAAACAACAACAACAGCAACAACAAAAATTACAAAATACTCTGAGTAGATAAATATTAACTGGTTTTACAACATAAGTAAAATGGACTTCTAATAAGCCATTTTGTCCTCATTTTATAGTACAGAGAATGGTAACTTTAACTAGGTATAATAATAAAACACCAGATATCTTTGTTCAAATACATATAGCCTAATAACTTTAGACAGCACAGACATATAAAATCACAAACCAAGGGGACTCAAATGAGAATCATTTCCTTTGTGCATGCTTAAGCATTTCTTTCATCTTTCCAAAGCTTAAGAATGAGAAACAACTTTAGAGATTTGTGGGAAAATGGCAAGAATTAGCCCCAATCACATACTCATCACAAAATTCTAGAAAACACAGTGTAGAGAATAGCCTTCTCTTGCTCAGGGAACAGATTAAATGACCTAGTAATTGTGTAGTTCTTTCTTTCCGTAACTTCTGTGAATACAAATGAACTATTCAGGTGGAATTTCCATAATAGGTAACTTCAGCAATCTTATCATGAACTAAACATTTTTGCATAGCTCCAATCCACAAATTTCATCAGTGTATAATGTATATGAGCTGTAGATTTTGTAATTTAGATTTTGAAAAGCTTTTGCCTAATTTCATCTAAAACTGTCCTAAAACTCTAAAAGTGACTCTGTTCCATTTTCTCTGTTTGATGGTACAGAAAAGGCAAATTTTTTTTTAATAAGAAGAATGCCCTCTACTTTTAAATTTTATATGTAGGAAATTAATTTTGTATCCAAAGTTAATAATTCTATGAGGACAGAAGTCACTTAAGTATTTTTAGCAGAGAAGTATGGACAATTAGCTTTATTTTTTGCTTATTCCACCTCTAATCATATAATAGGCAGTGAAAGAAAATTTGCTATGCTAACTTCACTATTTCCAGAGGAAACTTCAGAGGCAAAGCAATATAGTGTATATATATTACATATATATGTATATTAGTTATTTGCATTTTAGGAATGTTGTTTTACATTGTATATTGCTTACAATATCCCCTGTTGATACTTGTTCATTTTTTGGCTTCTCAGCATCTAAATACCATTGTTATTTTGTGGGAGAAATCCCTTATTGTACAACTTGTTATTGAGATATAGTACTCTGCTATCATCTACTGAAAATGAAGAAGGGATACCCAGTGAGAATTTTCTCATGGCAGCCAAGGTGAAGGCCCATAATCTAGAGCCAAAATAATCTGAAATCTCTTACAGGAATTTGGGTCTAGAGTGACTGATGTGGGTATGAAGGAGTGGTTGGGTTTCATGTATGGAAACACGTGGTGGTGACGTCATGATGTCACTTGTGCTACAGCAGACACTTTGGAGTACTTTAGTAGTGGAGGTAACATTGGAACCTTGTCTGTATTGTTTCTGCTGTCTTACATCCAAAATAATTTTATGTAAGAATAAGTGCTACAAACACAACGTTATATCCTAAAAATCAAGTGTGAGTATGTGATATGAATGTAACTTAGAGTAGTCAGTGATTGATCTCTAAAAATATATTTTTGAGGTGAGATTTAGATGACGAGATGATGCAAGACATGAAAATAATTTACGGTTGAATGATCAAATAGAAGACATGGTAACTGCAAAGACTCTAAGAAGCAAATCAGGTTGCTGTCATTTAGGGATGAAAAAAAAAAAAAAGGCCAGTCCATAACAAGAGTGAAGCAGAATGGTGTGAAGAGAGCTTGTCTGTTGTGTGATATGAGGAAAATTTTTGTATTAATAGTCCGTCCTGGTGTGATGTCTGACACCTGTAATCCCAGAACTCTGGGAGGCCTGAGGTGGGCAGGTCACTGGAACTCAGGAGTTCAAGACTAGCCTGGTCAACATGGCAGAACTTTATCTCTCCAAAAGAATACAAAAATTAACTGGGTGTGGTGGCACACACCTATGTTCCTAGCTACTTGGGAGGCTGAGGTGGGAGGATTGCTTGAGTCCTTGAGGCAGAGGTTGCAGTGAACCAAGATTACGTCACTTCACTCCAGCCTGGGTAATGGAGTGAGACTTTGTCTCAAAAACAAAACAAAACAAAACAAAACAAAACAAAACAAAAAGAAGAAGAAGAAGGAGGAGGAGGAGGAGGAGGAGGAGGAGGAGGAGGAAAGAAACAGAAACCAAAAAAAAAAAAAAAAACCCACAACAATATCTATTCGTCTTCTTAGAAAGATAAGGTGAGAACTTCAGAGTGTTTTGGAGAAAGGCAAAGAACAAACAGCCGAACACCTCTGCATAAGGAATAAACAAGAATTTGTAAGGAAGGTGAGGAAGAGCAGAGAAGAGAGGAGAAAGTGAGGACCGAGAGACATTATAGAATGTTGGAACCAAGTTGATGGAAAAACCTGGGGTCTTTTGAAAAATTGAAATATTTAATGTTGAATTTTCAACTTTCTATTCTATTTGGTGCCATATACCTATTATACCTTAGTTTCCATTAAAACTGTGTTACATGCAGTTGCCTGTGTTGAATGCTATTTTGATGCAGTGTGGGCCTGGAGATAACAGAACCAGCTGTAGGATATGAAACAGAGACTAACAGAAATAGAAGTGAGTTAAGATAATGAAACATGAGGAATTCACAGAAAACGTAGTTCCAGACAATGTTACTTACCTATACCTTAAGAAGCAGGGTGAAAATACCTTCTGCCACTACCATCTTACCCTCCACCCCACAAAATACCCATTTGTCCTAGAAATAGTAAGAATTAAAATTTGCAAAATCAGAGTATCCTTACTCATTCGTTAGTAAGGGCTGCTGTTGGCATAGTAGACATGTGGAAATCTAAAAGAAAACTATTCCAAATAAATTTGAAGATCAGAAAAGTGCATTTAAACAAAAAGTCTTGGAGAGATACTAAAACCTTATGAAATTACATAAGAATCAAAATCTCTTTGTTTACATATCTTTGCATTCAATTGACTGCAAAAGAGAAAATCAACTCTATGATTACAGAAAATAATACTGTTGCAGTGCATCAACCTCTGGATAAGCAACAAAAATACAGAGTCCAGACATGGCTGGTATTTTTCATGAAAATGAATATATCGGTTCCTCATTTTAAAATCAATTTGCTTGTTCTTAGGTGGTAGGAGCAGATAAAAACAGTGCTGTCAACTCCACACTATTTTGAAGGTGACATCTGCAAATGCAGGTTTCATTCTTCCATTGTCTGAGCCACTTTAATCATTCATATTTGCAGCTGTCTGAAAGGACCCTTCATTCCCATCCTTTTCCTGGGGGCAGAGAAATGGAACTGGCTATTCATTTAGACCACTTAGAAAAATCCAAACCGTGTATTCTGAGCTACTGAGCCTTTCTTTTGGAGTTGCAGCTGTTTTCTAGCACTGATTCTTTTATCATTCAGAGAAAGAAAAGAAATGGCTCTATTTACTGCTTCATAAAATATGTATTTTCTTGAATTTGCTGCAATTATATTTCTAAAATTGAATGCATTGAACTTGTATCACTGTGGGGCTAAGAAATAATAAGGCATGTGCTTGATTACTGGAAAGGCTTGTTCTTGTCCATATCTCATAATTTTTAAATTTATTCAAGAGCCATCACTGCTATTTTCATCAAAATCTATCCTCCTTTGGTATGCCTGACACTGTAAGGTCCGCACAGTGGTTGTGAAGAGACTTTATTGCACCTTTTGAGAGCTAACTATGTTGCTGGATTCCTTTATTTTTACTATGGAGCGAATATCTGATAAATGTAATGGCAATTTCAAAATGAACAACAAACGAATATTATATAGATATTTTAGACAGATTTTTGACTTAGCAGAGGAAACAGCTATATCACTGATTATAAAACTATTATCAGGTCAAAGACACTAGACATACCATAATCTTATCCCGAGCACCAATAACAAACTGTCTTTCAGACTCAAAGGCTTCGAGAACTCTACGTGACATAGTATTATATTTCATTTTCTTGTGTCCTTGAAATCTTTAGGACAGAAGATCGAAAGTGTACGAATAGGGGCAGCATGAGAGACTTTTTAAAGCAGTCTTGTTGGGTTGTGGGTTACTCGAGAGCACACTTTTATTTGCTCCTGAAAAAGAGTAGCTCACAATTTACTAAACAGCCATATAAGTTTATGTCATTGTAATCTTAAATTACCTATTTATTTGTTTATTTATTTATTTATTTTTAGTCAATTAGATGTTTACTACTGGCAGAATACCTAAGACAACAGATATTACCAAAAACAATTGTCATGAAGGATCATTATAAGAAAAAGCATCATGCCAGTTGTCATCAAGAACCTGAAATAGATTATTATTTCTCAGGGATAACATAATAGGTTGCTTACTCTTCAACTATAATGTTAGAGAATTAAATATTTAAAATGGTTAATAATTTTGTTCAATAATTACTGAATACTATTCTAACCACTTCACTGAATAACCTGAATTCAGTGGACACATAAATATGAAATAATTTTTCTCCTACTACTGCTTTCAGCTCTGATGTCTCAGGCAAATCTCATAATTTTCCAGTTATTTTCAGTCTTGTCTACTTCACTCTGTTTGGAAACTCCAATACTGTTTCCAAGATAGTGATTATTTCTTCCCATTTCTCAGCCCTCCTCAAACTTCAGCTTGAGCGTCTTGATGTAGTAAGTTATCAAGCAAGTCTTCAGTAAAGAACATCTGCTGAGCTGCAAGGGGGAACTCACACTGCTACACAAATCTCTTGAGACTGGGTCCCCTTGTGGACCACCGAACCACAGTAATTGGTAGGAACTTCTATGCCTCTCTTCAGTTACAATAAGAAGTGGGCTATGATTTTATTTTTTCTATTTCCTTTTTCTAAGTTTTTCTCTTCTCTGGTGCTTTGGGATTTACTTAATTGGAGCTGTTTTTGTCCTTGATTGATTCTGCTGCTGCTCTAACATCACCCAGTCCCCTTGATAGTAAGCATCCAAACCCTGTAAGGTGCATGCATTTGCTCTTTAGAATGCATTTCATGGATCTCTTCATTGTACAGGTTCCTGTAGAACATCTCAATTCTTTCAAACCCTTTGAGATCCCACCCTTGCCAATTCACCCCATACCATCTTCCTGCTAGGATCCCTTTTCGTGGATGAAATATTAACAAGATAGCTAAACTCTGACTATGCTGCATGGCATCTGCTTGGCTCATATGAAACTCATGCATCCATTTCATGCCAAACTGTGAGAATGCAGACTATTCTACTGTGTGCTCCCTCTACTCCCAGATTTTCTCCAATTCTCTTCTATTACTATTAATGTAAGTACCAAAGGAGATCAGAGAGGCTGCTACATAATTCCACCATTTTTAGGGACTGATATCCTTTTTATATCTAAACATCAATTTTTAGGGACTGATAATCTAGACTTCTTGTAATCAACATGTTCCTATAAAGAATTATCTTTGAGCTCTCTTTATTTGGCTTGGTATTCCCCACAAGACAAAAAAAAATCATGGCTCTGAAAGTTTCCCCTGTTCTTCTTCTTATTGCACTTATACAGCCTAAGGGTTAGTTAGGACTTGGGGTGACTACTGGGCTAACACAGCCTCAAAGACTTAAAACAATTTTCTCCCCAGCTTTGAATTCAAATAGTCATTTGCAGAGCAACAAAAACGTGTGATATCACTTGTATCCAATGTTTAAAATAATAATTTGCATTATTTCTTTAGTTAAGTAACCAGATAAAATAAGTAAAACAGAGTCGGCTTCATGTAGAGGTAGTGTAAAGTGTTAAATATATGTATTCTATGTACAAAATTTCTGCTGAAAAAATTTCTTTACACCTACAAAGCTTTCTTACTAATCTTTTATGCAATATATATCCATGCTCCCAGAAGTTTGCTTAAAGTGAGATTATAGGAAGGCACAGAGAACATGATGATATGAGATTAGAGACAAGAAAGGATGAGAAGACCAGAAAGCACAAGTACAGGCAAACAACAGGGGTTTTTCTTTGGTGGACACCAAAGTTAGACATGAGCAAATTCACCATTGCAAAGCATTTATTAAGGACACTTACAGAGGAGAGGTGCTGCACTCACATCCTTGCCATGGACAAGTGAAAAGGGGTGTTTGTAGTGAACAAATCAAGGTATGGTGTTTATATATGAGTTTAAGAAATTTGGCTTAGAGCCAGGGCCATTTTATTTCAGTGCTTTGGGCAACAGCCTAGTACCTGGGAAAGTTCAAGGACTTGGTTTGGATTCAAGCCTGCTGGGAAAACCCTGTAGTTGACTGGGTTACAGAGCAGTTAAGGCAATCAGTGATTTTTCAGGCAGGACACAAAAAGAAAGCAGGGAAATTGGGGAACCCTTCAGAAGCTATGGATACCAGCAGTTCTGGTGTTTTCCCTACCAATTTTCATTCACTCAGGAGAGAATTGCATTTTTTTATCTGCTATGTGACAGAAATAGTGTAAGGTAATACAATATAATAAATTATCATTAGAATTCAATACAGTGTCCAAAATAAATTAATATAAATTAAAACCCTCTAATTTGGGACTTAAATATTGCCTCACTCTATTACCCTGAGCAAGCAAACCTCTTAACCTTAACCTTGATTTCCTCAAACTGGGGGCTAACAATTATTTACCTACCTCATAAAAGTATGAGGATTAATTAGTTAATGTTTACAAAGTGCTTTAAAGAGGAAAGGAGCTGAATAAGTACTGCTTTCAATAGTGCAGCCTCTTAATTTGATTTTAGTGTTAGAGAACATGTGGGTCTAATTCTGCAGTTGCCACACAGCCATAGTTGCTATGTCTTTAGAAGGAATTTATAATGCACTCTTAATTTCTAGAAGAATAGCCCCTTATAAGGAAACTACTACAATACTAAAATAATATAAATGAATTACCATATTCAGAAGACTACTGGCAACACAGACCTAAAGCCAGGTAACCTAAGCCCAGAAAGCCTTCTCCAAACAGACATTGGATAGAAGGTAGAGGCATTGGTACACAATTTTTACATAAAATGATGGCATTTATTTAGCTCTTACTGCCTCCCAGGCCCAGTTTTAACTGCTTTACGGGGATTATCTAATTTGATCTTGACAACAACCTTATGAGGTAGGTACTCTCTTTGTCCCATTCTATATTTGAGATATTAAGGTTCAGAAAAGTTAAGTAACTTGACCTAGAATCCATAGCTTCTGATGGATAGAGACAGAAGTTGTTCAAAGTCTAAAGTCTTTGTGATTAAATATTGAGATTTATTCCCTCCTATGGATTAACATAGAAATTTAAAGAACATTTGTCCTTAGTCACATTTCCCAAGGCCCCCTGACAGGAGTACTGAAAGACCCTTTCATGTCCACATTTACTAGGCAAGTCCCCATCTGTATGACTGCTCCTTCCATCTTCAACCACTTTTCTGTCTCTAGATAATTGTAAGCATGCTATAGGACTAAAGTTCATTGGTGATGTTGGGATTAACCTAGGAGTCAGGGTCAGAGGAAAGAAACTCTACACTGTGCAGCCAGACTTTTACTATTTCCATGCCATCTCCCAGGATGCTCATCATACTCTATCTTGGGTTAGATTGTGGATTTAAGACGTTACCACTAAGACCAAGGCTCTTCCAATATCTCTTTCTCTGAACCCTTTAATTCAATGTTCTTACTATCTGATAGTCCTGCACTTACTGTTTACCACTTCTTCATTCAAAGTCTTGATCTCCTAATTTCCTAACCCTAAAATTTCTGGTATATGGCAAGTTTCAGGACTGAACAAAACCAGTTTGGGAGACTTGGCCACAATTCACAATTGTTCCCTTGGAGAAGTCATCTTCATGATCTCAACTAACAATTTTCAAGTCTATTTTCCCTAAGCTATCCAAAAGGATTTACCAATAAGGGCCCAAGAATCCTTACTAATCCAGGCTTACGTGATCATGGCCTCTACTAGGTAAAAGTAACTTACTCATTACAGAGTGTTTTCATGGCAGTAGTTGGGACTCTCAGGAAAGAATTGGGATCCATGAAATTGGCACATGGCCATGGCCAACTGCAAAAACTAAGATAATATATCCTAAACAACACCAGAATATTTTTTTAAATTGTAGACTGGGGTGATTATTCATTAGAAATGCACAGAGAATATTTATATAACATGCATAATTAAATTAGATGATATCTATTCCCTTCTAGTTTTAAAACTCTATGAGTTCATTGTTTATCTATGATTATAGGAATTTAAGACCATATAAATTTCTGAATTGCTTAATGGTATCAGGCTACTGTGTCATGTGTCATACCACCCTGTAGATATACTGTAAAACATTGATGGATGATTATTTACTCCTCATTAACAACTTGTGGTGAACAAATACTATGTGAAGTGGGTGCTGGTTTTTACTCTGATGTCAACCTAGCAATGTTACCTTAGGTAAAAATTTGACATATTTAGACAACGGGTTTTACATCCATATACATGGTGGGTGGAAAAACATACCAATTAATATTTAAGAGGAGTTATTAGGGATTCTTTCGAGGTGAAGAGGTTAGTAAAATTTTAGCGATTACTTCATGAACAAAATATCATGGACCTTAAAAAGAATGAAAGACGTGGAATGGAGGAAGATTTCACCTTTTTCCACTTGCAAGTGGCACGGTCTTCAGGTCCCCGAGAAGACCTGTTGAAAACCTCTGATCCAGAGCACTTTCACATTTTACAGTTGAAGAAATCAATGACTAGAGAGTTTAAAACACTTACTGACAGTACTGTAGTTATGAAAATACTGGATCACGACTAGAAACAAGGTCGTTTATCATCATAATTACACATCTCTTTTCCCGAATGCCTTTATCCTTTTATACACCACCCCCTCTTCATAAAAGAGCTCATATGATTTATATACAGATTTGCCACATAACATTACAGGATGCTACATATGGAAGGGAACTGAGGGGTACTTTTACTTTATAGGTGAGAAAAGTAAAGATAAAATTTACACAAAAATATAGTGTTCTTTGTAAGATACAGCAAATATTTGAGTCCCAGGTGTCAGTCTGAGTCCAATGATCTTTTCACATACCATCAAAGTAGCCTTATGGAGAAGAACACTCAATGTTTGAAAAGTAATCTGATTTTACACATCCTATAATGTATGACAGATATCTCAGGTGATGATAAACAAACATGCTATTTATGAACTGTTTGTTAATAATGCTGCCTCACTGGGCTATGTGATAACCAGACAACTATAAAGTAGCCAGAAAATATCCTAGAGATTGACATGCATTTATACACTTTACACGAGGAAGCCGAACTGGAAAACTAATATAGAACAAATGGAGTCCAGAAGACATAAGTAAAATCCACCTTGTTTCATTCTCGCTGCTAAATAGTTATAGTGAGATAAAAAGTACATTCTCATCTTTGAATTATATGTCTTCCAATGAAAAGCTAATAATCACAGGCAGGCTTTAAACAATGGGATACGCATAGATTTTAGAGGAAGAGTAAAAAATATTTTTTAGTCACTTCCGCAGGTATGGAGTGGTTCAACATTACACTGTCATACTTGATGATTGATATTGCAATTTCTTGATTTTGCAATACTCCGTGTAACTTGATAATGAATCTTTTGTGTGTTCTATATGCAACCTCTTTTCAATGCCAACATAAATGACTCCTTTTCATTACTATCATTACCTTGCATTATGGGGATATTATTCCTGTAGACTGTTGTTTCCCATGTCTGTTTTAATGAAGGTCTGTCAATGAACTGGGAATTGAGTGTTTCTGCCTATCAGTTCACACTGTCAAAGAGAAAATGCTGAAGAAAACGCTAAAGCATTGGCAGCAGAATTTTGGTGAGGGTTACTTAGCTTTGTGTGCTACAAGCAGTTTACAACAAACCCTATAATTTCCTTTTTCTTCTTCTAATCCTGCCCTACTCCCCTTTTAAAAGCAGCTGTCATTTTTACTCATCTAATTGTATCTAGAGTGGTACTATGCAAAAGTTACATGGGTTGAAATAATGCAACAACAGATGGGCTATAAAATTGGGAAGATTATCCAAATGGTAGCTTTATTTACCAATTATGTTATTATTATAGTTTACTGTTACCTAACAATTTAGAATGCACACATGCAAACACCATGGAAAGTTGAAACGTGGTTTCATGGCTTTCCCAAGAGATGTACAATTTATATCAAACTATAAATAACGTGCTTATTATTTCATTTCTGTATTATTATTTTTCCTGGCTGTTGTTAGATGTCATCTTAAGACAAATTATTTTAATGGTTGTTTTTAGGGGTGTGAAAAGGAAAGGGAAAACTATATCTTCTGTTCAAGATGCTATTTGAACAACAAGAATCAGGAATCAGGATGTTTAAATAAATTACATAAGAGTTTGATAGTTGATGAATATACTTAGTGACCACAGTTGCCCAAGAAATGAGCAAACAACAAAATGCTGGGTACAAGATGAGGGGAAAGGGAAAGTTATGTCAAGGTGGGTGCTTATGTCATTTCTTTGATCTGAAGGAATTTTAAGCCAAAATAAATCCAAAATGAAAACACTTCCAAATGAAAAGCTTTGCCTCATTAGTCAAATGAGATATCTAAATCAAGGAAAGATAAATCCTGTCACATTCTGGACTTGTTAAATGTCTGGAAATATTTTCAAAAGTAAGATGTTTCTAAAATTCAATACAGTGTCACTCTGTCTTAACCTTAATTTAAAAAATATCTGAGTAACATAGATATAAAACTTATTCCCATGCTTTTAGATTATTTTAGAGTCATCCAATTAAAACTTTTCTTTTTTTGGGGTATTTTCAAGGAGATGGCTCTAAAAAGTTTCAAATTCAATTAAATAAACTCAGTAAATTTAGCTGTTTTATTTTTAAATTTCCTACTCAAGGCTACATTGGTCATCATGTATTCAACTGTTTCTTTTCCCTTTTTCCTTGTGAATAGTTACCTGAAAGTGCCAACTGGCACATGGTGCAATCATTTTAATACATGTTACAAAGCCAAATGAAAGGTATTATAAGACATATTTTTGGAATAATACACGTTAAACGATGTTAAAAATGATATTGATCTTGCTAAAATAAAAAAGTAGCAAATTTTTAATAATCTCCCATGATGAAAGAAATCTAATTTGGAAGGTGCTTGTCCTTTTTTCCATAAGAATACATGATAAGCAAGGTATGTTTTCACGTTGCAAGAAAATTTAACACCTAAATGCCAACAATATTCTTGCTTCCTTCTACATTAACCCATTATTTTATTATTTTATTTTATTTTTTTGAGATGGAGTCTCGCTCTGTCGCCCAGGCTGGAGTGCAGTGGCCGGATCTCAGCTCACTGAAAGCTCTGCCTCCCGGGTTTATGCCATTCTCCTGCCTCAGCCTCCCGAGTAGCTGGGACTACAGGCGCCCGCCACCTCGCCCGGCTATTTTTTTGTATTTTTTAGTAGAGACGGGGTTTCACCGTGTTAGCCAGGATGGTCTCGATCTCCTGACCTCGTGATTCGCCCGTCTCGGCCTCCCAAAGTGCTGGGATTACAGGCTTGAGGCACCGCGCCCGGCCATTAACCCATTATTTTTATTGAATAAGGCTATGTAATCACTCTTTGTTCTTCTGGAATATAGCATTCTAAGTTTTATAGTGTTCAAAATAGCTTTTAATATTGACATATAGACTTTCTTGGGATCTTAATCAAAGTATGAGTGTACCTTTCAATCTATTTAGTGTACATTCCCTAGGGGTTTGGCATCTTGCTTTCAGTCTGTCTTAGTTTTTATGATTCATGGTTTTATCTAATTTTTGTATATCCATGGAAAATTGGTAATGCTTCAATAAGAGCTGCTGGCCAACCTCATTTTGAACCATCTGTTTTGGAATATCCTTTTGAGGTTTCCTTGGACACATATGCAAGAGCATGAAGACCTGAAAGCCAAGGTGAGGAAATGGCACATGATTTGGTAGGATTACAACAACTGGTCTGGACTATGCAGAGAGTTTCTTTTTTATCATAATACAGATTTATGTTTTTAAATAGGAAAATTCACACTGTTGAAAAGTTAAGATTTACATGGTTCAAAAATTAAATTACATAAATGAAGCATCCTCTCTCAATCCTTGTCCCATCAATCCATTTTAATGCCTCCTAATCACAGGTAGCCCTTTTTTTGGACACCCTGACTATGCCTCCAAAGTTTTAAAACGTATAAAAAAATACATCTCCTTTCTTCTCCTTTTGCTTTTTTAACCTAAGTAATTGCACACATAAACTCTGTTATGCAACTTAATAATATATCTTGAAAATTTTTGCATATGGCATATACAGACTTTCTCATTCTTCTTTTACATTAATTAAACTTATTTAAGTTGGTTCTCTATTGAAATTCATTTAAAAACTGTCAATAGTTTGCTATTACAAAAAATGCTTTAATTCACTCTACACTTGATATACATAATTTTGTAGAGATACTACTGTGTTTGAAGTATATGTTCTCAGAAATTGAATTTCTGTGGCAAAGGAAATATGGATTTGCAATTTTGATAGATACTGATGAACTCTCTTCCATAAGTGTTGTGCTAATATATATTCTTATCAGCATTTTTTGAGGCTTCCTGTTTCCTATATCCATGCCAACAGAATTGTTGTTAAACTCTCAAGTCTTTACTGAGCCTTTATGTATTTGGACTTTGCAATTCACTTATTTAGTATCTTTTCACATTTAAAATTTCTTGTATCTCCTTTATAATGAACTGTTTGTTCATATCTTTTGCCCATAATTTCTTCTGAGTTGGTCATTTTCGTATCAACTTATAAACTCACATATTAAGGAGATTAATCATTTTTTTCTACTATGTTTTAAATATTTCTTTCTATGTTGTTTGCATTTCGAGTTTCTTTAAGCATTTGCCCTATGGTTAGAGCATTTAACCATTTGCTTTAACCATTTGCCCTATGGTTAGAGTTTGGATTTTGTGGTCTAATTTATCAACCTTTTCTTTTATGACTGTGGGATCTTGTGTCATATTTATAAAAGCTTCCCTATGCTGAAGTTATGAAATAATCCCCCTAAATTTTCTACCCTACATGGTAGATTTTTGTTCCATGTTTACGTCTTCAGGTCCTTTGGAATGTATCATGATATAAAGTGTGGATCCAGATTTTTTACCAAAAACGACTACCGTGCTGCACCAACATCGTTTATTGTGTAGGCCACTAGATTCGTCTGTAATTTGAGATGCTACTTTCCATTTATTAAATCAATTCATTCAACAAATAATTACCAAGTGCTGACTGTGTCTCGGGCATTGCTGTAAGCATTAGAAATTCAGCAGTGCAGGAAGCACACGAAACTCTGACCTAGCAGAATTTATATTCTAATGGAGGAGACAGGTCTCAAAACAAAAAAGTAACATGTAATATGGATGCTCATAAATGCTAAGAAGAAAATAATGCATGGGAAGGGAATAGAATTTCTGAGGGGAAAAATGATATCTTAAAAAAAAAAAGGGGCTGCTTCATGGTAAAGGTGGCCTCTGAACTAGAAACCTGAAAGAGGAGGAAGCGAAGCTCTGGGGAGGAGGAATTATAGCACTGCAGGAGGGGGAAACAGTCTGTGTGAAGCCCTGAATCTTGAGCTTACCTGTCACATTCTCTGTAAAATGAGTAATGGTAAGTGACTAAAGCAAAAAGAGCAAGAGAGAAAAACAGGAAATAAAGTCAGACACTTGATTAGATGCCATGTTGTGAAACTGCTGTTATAGGAACATTCTGTTTTCCTCTGAGTGAGATGGGCAGTCAGTTTTTAACAGAAAAGTGAGATAATCTGACTTACGTTTATAAAAGATTACATTGGTTGCTGAATGGAGAATAGATTGTAAGAGAGCACAGGCAAAGCGGGGAGGAAATTTAGGAGCTGTTGTAATAATCTAAGTGAGAAATGATTTGGAATAGAGTGGTAGTTAGCTCTACATGTAGTGGTAAGAAGTAATGTATATGAAGTTTCCTAATGAAATAAATGTGAGTTATGATGAAAAGACAGTCTTGAAAGAATGGAGTTACTGTATGCTGAGATAGAGAAGATAGCACAAGAAATATGTTTTGAAGAAAATTTAAGATCAAGAGCACAGTTTCCAATATGCTATGGTTGAGATACATTGTCCACATCTAAGTGGAGATGTTCAGTAGCCACTCTGGACTTCAGGCATAAGTTCTGAGCTGAAGATTCCATCACGCATAGACACTATTCCAAACCATAAGATGAACATGAAGGCCAAGAGTTAAAGTTTGGTTCTAGTAAAATAAAGCCTGCGAATTGAGCCATTAGCCACTCCAGCACTGAGAGCTCCAGGAGATGAGGAAGGACAAGTAAGCAACACTGAAAAAGAAAATCCAGAGATAGAAAGAGAAAATAAGGCTATCACAAAGTTTTGAAAGTCAGGTAAAGACAATATTTTAAAGAGAAGAGAAATCCATTGTATCAAAATTTGCTAAAATGTTAAGAAACATAGGGACTGAGAACTACTGAGTTTAGTACTGCGGAGTTATTGGCAACACTTACAAGAACTATTTCAGATAAATGGTGACAGTGAATACTCAATTGAAATACATTCAAGAGAGAATGAGTTGTTAATATAATAAGCCATATTGATAATTTTACTTATATTGAATAACTACCCATAGTTTTAACCAAATCTACTAAAAATCAATATATTATTCTTTCAATGTCTTGCTGGATTCTATATGCTGAACACATTTGTTAAGGAATTTGATTGTACTCAAAAGTAAACTTAATTGAAAGTATTTTTACAGAGCAATATTTATAAAATTTTGCCATATTATGCCCATTTCATAAAAAGAATATGGACTTTTATCATATTTTATGCCCAGAAGAGTTTAAATAGCACTGAAATTACTTCTTTAAAAAAAAAAAAAAGAAAGTTTTAGTTGAATTGCACTCTTAAGCCATCTGGGCATGGTGTTCTTTTATAACTATCTCTATTTTGGCCACGGAAATCAGGCTACATAGATATTATATTTCTTGGAGTTAACTTCAGTAAATTATATTTTAGTCATTAAAAGTAAATTTAAAATAGTCCAAATATTTTCTTCTTTTTCAAAAGTTACCTCTCTTCTGGTGGTGATTTCTTTATTTAATTTATTATATTGCTTATTCATGCTCCCTTTATCTCAGTTAAATTTTTAGCAGTTTATCTCTGCTTTTGTGGTCTTGTCTTAAATGATCAATTTAGGTTTTTTAGTTTTCTGTTTTTTAATTTGTTAGTATGTGCTTCAGCTTCATTAATTTCTTCCATCTGCTCTTTTGTGCTTTATTAGTTTCTCTAAATTATTTAGGTGTTTAATTCATTTTTTCCTTTTTGCCTATTTGTATGAGCATTGCAGACTATAGATTTTTTCTCAGCATTGCTTTAGTTGAATCCTCTAGTGGGCAGCATGAAGGTCATGAACACAGACCACTAGCACCACACAGGTTCGAAATAATCTAGGGCTTTTTAAGGGGAAAGTGTCAAGCAGAGAAAGATATAATCTAGGGCTTATTAAGATACAATCTAGGGCTTATTAAGGCGGAAGTGTCAAGCAGAGAAATAGTACAGCACATAGATTCAGCAATTCCCATTGTTCCAAAAAGCAGACCAGACATAGATGTTCTTTATGTAGCATGGACAATATTATAGCAGAGAGGGATCTAACACAACTAATAGGACACCCATGAGTGAAACTGAGTCCCGCTCCTATCCTATATACATATTTGGAGGCTAGTCTAAGAAGGACTAGGTGTACCTTTTCCCTAAGTAAAATGAGCCAAAGTCTGCAACTGAAAGACCTGGAGACAACCTTACCTTGTAGGAATGTGGTCATTCACAACAAGTCTTGTTGTCTCTCCTTAAATGGGCTTAGTTCAGCTAAGCCATTTCTCTGCCAAACTATCAGAAGAGGGAAGGGAATGAGCTTCCAGACCCACCCAGACCTGTCTTTGATCAGTTAATACCCTGGATCTCCAGACTTATTGACTATAAGCATGTCATCACCTTTGACTGCTGCTGGTATCAGTAGTGGGCATCACAGCATTGTTTGAGAGTGGTAGTTTTCCAGTGTCTTCTTGGAGTGAGGCCCTAATAAGGTTCCATGCATCCATAACAAATAGAGTAACATATTCAACCTTTTAAGGAATTGTCTTTGAGTCATTGTTCAAAATAGTTGGAGAAAATAATTTTTGGACACCACATATGTAAGCAAATGAGAAAGAGAGGGTGTGTGTTTGTGTTATTCTCGTTATTGGTGCCTTGTTAGAGGGGTAATTTGCAAATATTTTCTCCCATTCTTTGTGTTGTCTCTTCACCTTGTTGACTATCTGTTGATGTGCAGAAGCTTTTTAGCTTGATATGACACCATTTGTCAATTTTTGCTTTGGTTGTCTGTGCTTGTGGGGCATTGTTCAAGAAATTTTTGCCCAGCTCCATGTCCTGGAGATTTTCTTCAATGCTGTCTTGTAATTGTTTCGTAGTTTGATGTCTTATATTTAAGTCTGTAATCCATTTTGATTCTATTTTTGTACATGACAAGAGACTAGTTCTAGTTTTATTCTTCTGCATATGGATATTCAGTTTTCCCAGTACCATTTTCTTGAAGAAATTCTTTTCCCCAAGGTATGTTCTTGACATCTTTGTTGAAAATGAGTTCACTCTTAAGTGTATGGATTTGTTTCTGGGTTCTCTGTTCCATTGGTGTATGGGTCTGTTTTTATGATAGTATGATGCTTTTTGGTTACTAGAGCTCTTCAGTATAATTTGAAATCAGATAATGTGGCTCCTCCAGTTTCGTGCTTTTTACTTAAGACACCTTTGGCTATTCTGGGTCTCTTCTGGTTTCGTATACGTTTTAGGATTGTTTTTTCTATTTCCTTAAAGAATGTCATTGGTATTTTTATGAGGATTGCACTAAATCTGTAGACTGCATTAGTGGTATGGATAAATTAACAATATTGATTCTTCCAATCCATTAACATGGAATATCTTTCCATTTTTTGTGTCTTCTCAATTACTTTCACCAATGTTTTGTATTTTTCATTGTAGAGATCTTTCCATTTTTCAGTTAAGTTAATTCCTAGGTATTTTATTTTATTTGTAGCTATTGTAAGTGGGATTAGTTTCTTGATTTGCTTTTCAGATTGTTTGCTGTTGGCATATAGAAATGCTACTGATTTTTGTATGTTGATTTTCTATCCTGCAATTTCACTAAATTTGTCAATCAGTACTCATAGTTTTTTGATGGAGCCTTTAGGTTTTTCCAAATATAAGATCATATCTGCAATCAGGGATAATTTAACTTCTTCCTTTTCATCCAACTTGGATGCCATTTATTTCCTCCTCTTGTCTAATTTCTCTAGCTAGAAGTTTCAGTACTAGTTTGAACAACAATGGTAAAAGTGAATATGCTTACCATGTTACACATCTTAGAGGAAAGGCTTTCAGTTTTGCCCCTTCAGTATGATACTAACTGTGGGTTTTTCTTATATGACTTCCACCATGTTGATGTACGTCCCTTCTATACCCAGGTTTTTGAGGGTTTTTATCATGAAGGGATGTAGAATTTCATCAAGTGCTGTTTTTTCATCAATTGAAATGACGATAAGGTTTTTATCCTTCAATCTATTGATCTGATGTATCACATTAATTGATTTCTCCATGTTAAAACATTTTTTCATCTGTGGGATACATCCAAAATTGGTTACGATAAATGATTTTTCATTGTGTGGAATTCACTTTGTTAGTATTTTGTTGAGAATGTTGAATTAATGTTCTTCTGAGATATTGCTCTGTAGTTATCTTTTTTTGATGTGTCTTAATCTAGATTTTGTGTCAGAATAATACTGGCCTCATAGATAGAGTTTGGCAATAGTCCCTCCTTCTCTATATTTTGGAATAGCTTGAATAGCATTTGTATTGCTTCCTATTTAAATGTTTGGTAAAATTCAGCCATAAAGCTACTGAGTCTTTGGTTTTCTTTGCTCGAATACATTTTATTATGGCTTCAATCTTATTGCTTGTTTTTGATCTCTTCATATTTTGGTTTTCTTCATGGTCCAATCTTGTTAGATTGTACGTGTCTAGGAATTTATTCATTTCTGAAGGTTTTACAATTTATAGTTACATAGTTCCTTACAGTAGTCTCTAATGATACGTTGAATTACTAACAAAGTTTTCTTTCTTATCTATGATTTTATTTACTCTATTCTTATCTCTTTTTTTCCATAGTTAGTCTGGGTAAAGTTTGGTCAATTTTTTTTTACCTTTTCAAAAGCCAACTTTTATTTTGTAGATCTTTTGTATCTTTTTAGCCTCGATTTTATTTATTTCTGCTCTGAACTTTTTTTTCTTCTACTAATTTGCGAATTTTGTTTGTTTTCTAATTTTTAAGGTGCCATATTTGGTTGTTTATTTGAAGTTTTTTTGACTTTTTCTATGTAGGCACTTAATAGCGACAAACTTTCCTGTTAGTTTTGCTTTCTCTGTATTCTTTCTGTATCCCATAGGTTTTGGTACCCTCTGTCTTCATTATCATTTATTTTAAGAACATGTTAAAATTCCTTCTTAATTTATTCATTGACTCAATTGTCATCTAGGGGCATATTATTTAATTTCCGTGTGTTTTTACAGTTTCCAAACTTCCTCTTGTGTACTGATTTCTAATTTTATTCTGTTGTGTTCAGAGAAGATACTTAATATAATTTCAGTGTTTTCAAATATTTTAGGACTTATTTTGTGGCCTAATACATGGTCTGTCTTTGAGAGTGATCCATATGTTGAAGAGAATAATGTGTATTCTGCAGCCATTGGATGGAATGTTCTGTAAATATTTATTAGATTCATTTGATGTATAGTGCTAATTAAGTTCAATGTTACTTTGTTGATTTTCTTTCTGCATGATCTCTCCATTGCTGAGAATGGGTTGTTGAAGTCTCCAGCTATTATTGTATGGGGAGCTATCTCTCTCTCTTTAACTCTGATAATATTTGCTGCATATATCTCAATGCTCCAGTGCTGGATGCATACATATTGAGAATTGTTGTATCCTCTCTCTGAATTGACATTTTTGTTCTTTTATAAAGGTGTTCTTTGTCTCTTTTAGTAGTTTTTGTCTTAAAATGCATTTTGTCTGATATGAGTATAGCTGCTCCTGCTCTTTTTTGGCTTCAATTTTCATAGAATATCTTTTAAAACTTTCTTCATTTTTAGTCTAAGTGACCTTTCATGGGTGAAGTGTGTTTCTTATAGGCAACGAACCATTGGATCTTGTTTTTTTTATTCATTCACCCACTGTGTCTTTTGATTGAAGTGTGTAGTTCAATTATATTTAATGCTATTATTAATAAGTAAGAACTTATTCTTGCCATTTTGTTATTTGTTTTCTAGTCCTCCCTTCCTTTTATCCTTTCTTCTTGCCTGCTTTTAGTGAAGGTAATTTCCTGTAGTAGTACATTTTAATTCATTGGGTTTTTATTGTTTATATATCTATTTTATAGTTTTTGTTGAGGTTACCATGAGGCTTGCAAATAATATGTTAATACTGATTACATAAGAAAACTAACAATTAAGCAAAGAGAAAAATAAAAAAGCTCTACACTTCAACTTCATCTCCCCACTTTTTAAAGTTTCATTGTTTCTATTTATGTATCATTGTATTGTCCATGACTTGAAAAGTTGTTGTAGTTATATTTTTAATCATTTCATATTTTAGTCTTTGTACTCAAGCTATGAGTAGTTTACGAGGCTTGCAAATCATATCTTAACATGGATTGCATAAGCAAACTAACAATCAAGCAAAGAGAAAACTAATAAAAACTCTACACTTCAACTTTATCTCCCCACCTTTTAACTTTTTATTGCTTCTATTTATTTCATTGTATTGTCTATGTCTTGAAAAGCCATTGTAGTTAAATTGTTGATCTGTTCACATTTTAGTTTTTCTACTCAATCTATGAGTGGTTTACACACCACAATTACAGTGTTAGAATATTCTGTGTTTTTCTGTGTACTTTCTATTACCAGTGAGATTTACACCTTCAGATGGTTTATTGTTGCTCATTAATGTCCTTTTCTTTCAGACTGAAGAATTCTCTTTAGCATTTCTTTTTTTTTTATTTTTTATTTTTTTTGAGACAGAGTCTGGCTCTGTCGCCCAGGCTGGAGTGCAGTGGTGCGATCTCGGCTCACTGCAAGCTCCCGCTCCTGGGTTCACGCCATTCTCCTGCCTCAGCCCCCCCCCCAGTAGCTGGGACTACAGGCACCCGCCACCACACCCGGCTAATTTTTTTGTATTTTTAGTAGAGACGGGGTTTCCCCATGTTAGTCAGGATGGTCTCCATCGCCTGACCTCGTGATCCACCTGTCTCAGCCTCCCAAAGTGCTGGGATTACAGGCTTGAGCCACCGCGCCAGGCCTCTTTAGCATTTTTTTTAGGATAAGTCTGGTGTTTATGAAATGCCTCAGCTTTTGTTCACCTGGGAAAGTCTTCATTTTTTATTCATGTTTGAAGGATAGTTTTGCTGGATACACTATTCTAGGGTAAAAGGTTTCTTCCTGAAGTAATTTAAATATGTCATGTCACTTTCTTCTGACCTATAAAGTTTTAACTGAAAAAGCCAGATGTATTGGAGCTACATTGTATGTTATTTGTTTCTTCCATCTTGCTGGTTTTAGGATCCTTTATTCTTGATCTTTGAGTGTTTGGTTATTAAATGCCTTGAGTTAGTCTTCTTTGGGTTAAATCTCCTTGTATAATCTCTTGTACTTTAATATTAATACCTTTCTCTAGATTTGGGACATTCTATAATCCCTTTGAATAAATTTTCTACCCCAATCTCTTTCTCTACCTCTTCTGTAAGGCCAATAACTCTTAGATGTGCCCTTTTGAAACCATTTTCTAGATCTTGTAAGTATGCTTCATTTTTTTTTATTATTGTTTCACTTTGTTTCCTCTCAGTATTGCCAGAAAGCCTCTCTTAAAGTTCAACAATTCTTTCTTCTGCTTTGTCAGTTCTGCTGGTAAAAGACTGCTGCATTCTCCCATATGTCAGCTGCATTTTTTAACCTTGGAAATTCTGCTTGCGTCCTATTAATTATTACAATCTTTTTGTTAAATTTATCTGCTAGAATTCTGAATTTCTTCTCTGTGTTATCTTGTATTTCATTGACTTTTCTCTAAACAGTTATTTTGAATTTTTATTCTGAAAGGTCACATATCTCTGTCTCTACAGAATTCATGCCTGATTTCTTATTGAGTACATTTGATGAGGTCATGTGTTCTTTGATGGTCTTGATGCTTCTGGATGCTCTTTGATGTCTTGGAATTGAAGAGTTTGGTGTTTATTGTAATCATCACAATCTGAACTTATTTGTAGTTGTCCTCCTTGGAAAGGCTTTTGATATAGTTTGGCCATATCCCTATATAAATCTCATGTCGAATTCCCACATATTGTGGGAGGGACCCAGTGGGAGGTAATTGAATCATGGGGGCAAATCTGTTCTTGATAAGTCTTATAAGATCTGATGGTTTAAAACACAGGAGTTCCCCTGCACAAGTCATTCTTTTGTAAATGGCCCAGTCTTTGGTATGTCTTTATCAGCTGAGTGAAAATGGACTAATACAGTAAATTGGTACCAGTAGATTGGGTGTTGCTGAAAAGATACCCAAAATGTGGAAATGACTTTGGAAATCAGTAACAAGAAAAGGTTGGAACAGTGTGGAGGGCTCCAAAGAAGACAGGGAAATGTGGGAAAGTTTGGAAGTCCCTAAAGTCTTGTTGAGTGTCTTTCACCAAAAACCTGACAATGATATGAACAATAAGGTCCAAGCTGAGGTGGTCTCAGATGGAGATGAGAAACTTGTTGGGAACTGTGGCAAAGGTGACTCTTGTTATGTTTTAGCAAAGAGACTGGCAGCATTTTGTCCCTGCCCTAGAGATTTGTGCAACTTTGAATTTGAGAGAGATGATTTAGGATGTCTGGTGGAAGGAATTTCTAAACAACAAAGTATTCAAGGGGGGACTTGGGTGCTGTTAAAGGCATTCAGTTTTATAAGGGAAACAGAGCATAAACGTTTGAAAAATTTTCAGCTTGACAATGCCATAGAAAAGAAAATCCCATTTTCTGGGGACAAAGTCTAGCCGGTTGCAGAAGTTTGCATAAATAATGAGGAGCCAAATATTAATCCCTAAGACAATGGGGAAATTGTCTCCAGGGCATGTCAGAGGTCTTAATAGCAGCTCCTCCCATCATAGGCCCAGAGGCCTAGGAATCAAAGATGGTTTTGTGGGCTGTGCCCAGTGTCCCCATGCAGTGTGCAGCCTAGAGAATTTGTGCCCTGCATTCCAGCTGCTCCAGTCATGGCTGAAAGGGGTCAACATAGAACTTGGGTCATGGCTTCAGTGGGTACAAGCCCCAAGCCTTGGCAGCTTCCATGTCATGTTGAGTCTGCGGGTGCAGAGAACTCAAGAATTGAGATTTGGGAACCTCTGCCTAGATTTCAGAAGATGTATGAAAACATCTGAATGTCCAAGCAGAAATTTGCTGCAGGGGTGGGGTCTTCATGGAGAACCTCTGCTAGGGTGGTATGGAAGGGAAATGTGGGGTTAGAACCCCCACACAGAGTCCCTACTAAGGCACTGCCTAATGGAGCTATGAGAAGAGGGCCACTATCCTCCAGGCCCCTGAATGGTAGATCCACCTACACCTTGTACAATGCACCTGGAAAAGCTGCAGACCCTCAATGCCAGCATGTGAAAGCAGCTGGGAGGGACACTGTACCCAGCAGAACTACAGGACTAGAGCTGCCCAAGACCATGGGAACCTACCTCTTGCATCAGGATGATCTAGATGTAAGACATCGAGTCAAAGAGATCATTTTGGAGCTTTAATATTTGACTGCGCCGTTGGATTTTGGACTTGCATGGGGCCTGTAGCTTCCTTGTTTTGGCCATTTGGAATGGCTGTATTTACCAAATACCTGTACCTCCCACTGTATCTAAAAAGTAATTAACCTGCTTTTAATTTTACAGGCTCATTGGTAGAGGAGACTTGCCTTGTCTCAGATGAGACTCTGGATTGTGGACTTTTGAGTTAATGCGGAAAAGAGTTAAGACTTTGGGGGAGTGTTGGGAAGGCATGATTGGTTTTGAAATGTGAGGACATGAGATCTGAGAGGGGCCAGGGGCAGAATACTATGGTTTGGCTGTGTCCTCACCCAAATCTCATCTTGAATTCCCGCATGTTGTGGGAGGAACCTGATGGGAGGTAATTTAATCATGGGGTCAAGTCTTTCCTGTGCTGTTTTCTTGATAGTGAATAAGTCTCATGAGATCCAATGGTTTTAAAAAGAGGAGTTCCCCTGCACAAGCTCTCACTTTGCCTGCTGCCATTCATGTAAGATGTGACTTGCTCCTCCTTGCTTTCTGCTATTCTGAGGCTTCCTCAACCATATGAAACTGTAAGTTCAATTAAACCTCCTCCTTTTGAAAATTGCCCAGTCTCAAGTATGTCATCAACAGCATGAAGGACTAATACAGCTTTTCAGGTGTTTAGATGGACTTAGGTGTGGTAATTTAAGTTTATGGTCTGTGATACATCTGCATTAGGAGGCACTCCAAGCCCGGTAATGCTGGCTCTTGCAGCATTGGGGACCTCAATCGCCCACTTGGTGGTCTACTACACTGTGGCTGAGCTGGTACCTAAACTGAAAGACCAATTACCCTTTACTCTTCCCTGTCATTTTCTGAAGCAGAAGGAGTCTCTCCCCATAGCCACCATAGCTGGGAATGTGCTGGGTCACATCTGAAGCCAGCACATCTCTGAGTTTCATTTAAGCCCATGGCAAGTATTGCTTGGGTATTTCACTGCTGATTATTCAGGGCACAATGGCTCTTTAGTCAGCAGGTGATAAATCCCACTAGGATAGCTTTCCCTTCATGGTACAATGGCTCTTTAGTCAGCAGGTGATAAATCCCACTAAGACTGCCTTCCCTTCATGGCAGTAGGTTCTCTTTTGGCCCAGGGTGTATGAAGAAATGTCATCAGGAGCTAGGCTCTGGAAAGGGAGCCTCAGGGAATCTGCCCAGTCCTTACCCTACTATGGCTGAGTTGATATCCAAGTTGCAAGACAAAGTCCTCTTTACTCTTCTTTCTCCTCTTCTCAAGCAGAGAGGACGAGTCTCCTGGAGTTGTGAGTTGCACTGTCTGGGGATGGGGGAGGGGTGGTGCAAGCACTCCTTTGACCATCCTGACTGGTGTCTCACTAGGTAACATGTCCCCCAAGTCCACTGACTCCAAGCTCACCACAGCACTAGAATGTGCCCAAGAATTGCAATCCTTGTGGGCTTGACTACCTTTCAAGTTTATTTACTTTAGCCCATGGTGGTGAGACTTGCTGGAACTCAGGTTCCAACCACTGGGATGGGCAATTTGCCTCTGGCTAGGGCTGGTCGAAAAGTTGTCTCTGTGGATGCTGGCTGAGCTCTGCCTGGTGTTGCTTTCCACTCTGACAGGGCAGCATTAAGTTTCAATACAAACTCCCACAATTACGACTCTCTCTTTCCTGTAAGCACATAGATTCTTTCTCCGTGCCATGCTACAGCTTTTAGGAGATGAAGATGGGGTGGCACTGGCAATTCAATAATGTCTTTCCTATCTCTTCAGATATGCAGTTAAAACTAGGTACTTTCATCGCTCACCTGAATTTTGGTTCTTCCGAAGGTGCATTTTTGTGTAGATAGTTGTTCACCTGGTGTTCTTGTAGGGAGGGCAATCAGTAAAAGTTCTATTCAGCCACCTTGCTCTGCCACTGTCACAATTTCCCACACATTTTCAGAGCACAACAAACACAAAAAAAGGAAGCAGTGTACCCTTATGTGAAAAGGAGGAGAAATTTGGTTCTTTCTTAAATTCTCCTTGTTTTATATCCCACTTGTGGGTGCCAGAAGCATCAACAAAGACACAGTTGAGCATGCCATTAGAAACTTACAAATAGTTAAAGACAATGGAATGTTTTGGTTTGGAAAAGGACTTTGTTTAATAAGTGGGAATAGCTGGCAAAAGGAAAGGTCTTGTGAACAACAGGGGCTCCAACACATGCAAAAATATTTACTAGTGTATGTCCCAATTCTTTAGAGTAATTTTCATTACTGCAGTGGCTGAGAGAATAGGTCCCATAGGCTTGGTAGACAAGATGGTCATGCATGTATGATGGCACTCAACATTCCAGATATTATCTCTTAATTATGGTCACTTTATGTGGGCATAAATATGTATAAATAAAGATTAGTTCATAAGCAAGTTAATGTATGTGGATATGTCATTAGTAATAAGGTCATGGTAGCTTAATGCCATCATCATAAGATTAGCCTATTATTGGTAACCCATGAATCTGTGTGTCTATCTCATTGCACTATATGGACAGGAACACCATTGATATTTAGATCATTGTGTATAGTATTCAATTCTATGGTCCAATGGTAATTTGAAGTAATTATGATTAATGGCTGTGGTATTTTATTGGATTGATTCAATTTGAAGACAGGCTGTTTTCAATAGTAATCCTTATTGTCTGTGGAAGTATCAGGTCTTTTAGGCAAGGCCCCCTGTGAGCCAGAAATTTGATTGTAGTAGTAGGCAAGGTTATTTCTATGTCTAATAAGTGAGCAGTTATCTGTTTATAAATCTGGCTAAGGTGTTAAGGGTCATTTGAGCCGTTAATTAAATATTTCATTGTAGGCTGAGAAGATTGATTGGAAAGTCATGACATTTTTCCATTTCTAAAAATGCAAGTTGCAAAATATTTATAGTCACTGATTTGTAGTGGGATGATATCTTCAGATATAAAAGCCTAGAAGATGCTAAGTACTGATGGAATATTTTGGCACACTTCCCAATTAGCTTTAATTCTATGAGGTCTAAAGAATATAGAGGACTCTAGGATTGAACTTAATTTATTTTCCGTGCTTCTTGCAAGATTTCCTGCTATAAGGACTTCCACTTAAATTTGAACATATGTCTATCGACTTGTTATAGAGATTGTTACAAAGTTCCTGGGAGTAGAATGTGCTGTCTTCAATACCCAAAGTGACTAATCAGGTGTTGGGCCTCCTATGTTGTTATTAACAGTTTGCCTTTAATGTTCTTTGGTGGTAGTCTGGATAGCTCCCAAGGTGAACGCCTGAGTGGTGGGGTCGTAGATTTTGTCCTAGCAAAGTCCATTTATCTTTAGTCAGTGTGTTTATATGGCATTCAATACGATGTTGTAAGCAGTTTTCTCAGCAGAGATCATTATCAAAAAGTCATCTTAGTACAGATTGTACATCCACCAAAAGTTTACATTCATGCTAGGTAGAGTTAGTCTAACTCATTAATGTTCTGTAGTAAAAGCAAATTGATTTTGATTTTCTTTCCAGAGGCATATAAAAAATAAAAGCCCAAGCCTCTGTTCTAAGTGCCAGTAGTGGTAGCACATTCAGTCACTATATAAACATCAGGGAAAAGTGAACAACAGTACAACTGTCTGATCTAAGCCTCTAGAGTCTACCATTAAGCTCCAAGCACTAATGATTTTCACTACGCAGTTAGGGATGTTAAATTTAGAGAAAACATTGGGTAACACACCTGTCTGAACTAGCTATAACTTCTGAGAAGACCGAGTATTTTTTTCTTATAGTCTGAATTATTGCTCCAATTGTACAATCTGGGCAAGCTTCCCAGATACAGACTATTCTTGGACATGAATTTGACTTCTGTTGAATCCAAAGAGTGACTATGTCTACTCAACCTGTTCATTCATCCATGGTAAGGAGATTGTAAGATGGCTATTGAGATTCCCAAAACCCACTGTACCAGCATTTTCTCCAAGTTATTCAGCCAAATATCAATCCACGTACCAACTCAGAAGGGATTTTGAAGAGATAATTATGGTCCCAAATCAGCTGACCCTAAAACAGGGAAAGAATCTTGGTGGGACCAACCTAACCACATGAGCCTTTAGTTTCCTTTATCTGTTCATAGAGCAAGTCAGAGATTTGAAGCATGAGGAAAATTCTAAACAGAGGAGATTTCTTGTTCACTTGAAAGTTGAATGGGGCCACGTAGGAAGGGATTGAGGTGCTCACTAGACCAATCCTTAGCTGACAGTAAGAAAAGAAAGGGACTTCAATCCTATGCCTTGAAAGAACTGAATTCTTCCAATAGTTTGAGAGAGTTTGGGAAAGGATTCAGAGCTCCAGATGAGAACATAACCTATAGACAACGTAATTGCAGTATTTGTGAGATGCTAAGCAGAGAACACAATCAGTATACATGGGCTTTTGACTTACATAGCTAGGGGCTGTTTTAAGTTTCTATATGTATGGTAGTTTTATGCAGCAATAGACAACTCGATGGTCTACAGCTAAGCTCCATATAGCACCGAGATGCTCTAAGATTCTTTACCAAAACAGAAGGAACAGAATACTAAGGAAAACACACTCAAAAAACAAACAGGAAGCATAGCTGAGGAAGAATAAAAAACAAAATACTAGCCAAGCAAACTCCACTATTAAACAAGTTGATGAAAATTTGTAATTTTTACCTGTGAGGCAAATGTAGGAGCAGATCCCAGACCAAGTCTTTATCCATGCTTTTTTCCACCTTCTTGGTGTTCTGCAGTTCAACATGAGGTTTGGTAATTGGCTCATCTATTCTGATGTTACTTAGAATGACCACTGTATCTTACCTAGTGTCAGTTGTTTTTATTATTTTATCAGTTGCCCAGTCTTCAGAAATAAAGCGTATATGTATTAGCATACCCCCAAAGAAATTAGCCTCCTATTTTCGGGCTACCAGGTATATCACCACCTGGGATTTTCTTTTTGTGGCATATCCCCAGGTCCTTTAAATAATCTACTTGTTTATGGGTTATAAGTTATAGCCATACATTTTATAAGGTTATAACTTGAGAGTCCAGTACATTTGAATTTTAAAGAATAAGTCTTTTTTTTTTTTTAAACAATTTTGGATTTCTTTGTTTGGAATTCTTTTCTAAACCTCCACACACAGTTTTAATTTTCTTCAATGTTGACATATTAGTATTGTCTTTTCAGGGTATAAGTTAATTTTTCAAAAGGTTGTTTTTTAACATAAAATAACTTGTATTATTGAGGTGTTACTATGTGCCAAATAATTTGTTCAGTACTTGACATTCTTCAAACTCTCATAATTTTTACCACAATCTGGAGGTAAATGCTACTGTCATGTACTTCATTTTATAAATTCACAACTGGGATAAACAGAGAGATTAAGTAATTTTTTACAAAGCTAGTGATAAAATAAAACAAAGCCTTAAGCTACTGTCTATCCAATATAAAACTCCAGAACTTTCATTCATTCTGCGTCCCATCTCTTAGAAAGAAATTCTTTAGGAACTGTCTCAAAGTGTCTTGAGAGATTAAAACTTTACAAGGGCAAGTTATGAGTAACTACTACAGAGAGTAGAATATAATCTTCCTGTATGTAAATATTTTGGTGCATTTGCTAAGATATTGATTTAAATCATTTAAAAGATACTCATTTTCTTTTAGCCTTTAAAGCTATCATAAGATTTGCCATTTCAAAATTAATAAACAAGAGGTAAAGAGATCAGATCTGGTGGGGTTGGGGGATAGTTGGAGATGTATCTATTTCTTTTCTTGTTTACTGGGTTATTAGTCATGATAGTTTTATAATAGCACTATAATAGAAAAAGATACTTTAAAAAATCACCAGTGTTGAGGGCTAAATCTAATTTAAAAGATTAACTGCAACATATTTTAGAAGGAAATAACAGCTTTTATTAAAAGGTTTAAAGGATATCACATATTTAGAAAGTATCTATATTTTTAAGTTGTGCATTTGGTAGGTTTAACTCTAAAACCAAAGAAAAAGCTATCTGCTGTAAGCTAAATAAGAATGCTCCATTGGTGGAGGCACATCACCCCTGCAACCCCCAACAAAGGGCACTAAGTTAATAACTATCTACTCAGAAGAAAATAGCTTCATAAAAATTAAAAATCAGATAAGCACCCATAGTACCTGGTTTAAAATTTGCTGAAGGAAGCACTAAAGAGATACAAAATATAGTCCTGAATCACCAATGCCATGCGTTCGCCAACCGCTGGCAGCAGCTACGTGGTGTGGAGAACATCCCTGGGTGCTGGGGGAGAGAGAACGCAACAACTGCGAGACATTGAATTCAGTGCGTTTCTTTCTTTCTTTCTTTCTTTCTTTCTTTCTTTCTTTCTTTCTTTCTTTCTTTCTTTCTTTCTTTCTTTCTTTCTTTTTCTTTCTTTCTTTCTCTTTTTTGAGTACTTGATCATTTATTAAAAATTATAGCTGAGACATATATTGAAAATAATAATTTTATAAGGTAATAAAAGCCAATTTTTAATTTATATTTAATCATCTTTAAATGAATAAATATGAGTTTATTTGTTATTTATTTTTATTTTATTTTTAATTCAGGGGTACATATGCAGGATGAACAGGTTTGTTACATAGGTAAACAGGTGCCATGGTGGTTTGCTAAATAGATCATTTCACCACATAAGTATTAAGCCCAGAATCCATTAGCTGTTCTTCCTGATNCTTTTTTGAGTACTTGATCATTTATTAAAATTATAGCTGAGACATATATTGAAAATAATAATTTTATAAGGTAATAAAAGCCAATTTTAATTTATATTTAATCATCTTTAAATGAATAAATATGAGTTTATTTGTTATTTATTTTATTTTATTTTAATTCAGGGGTACATATGCAGGATGAACAGGTTTGTTACATAGGTAAACAGGTGCCATGGTGGTTTGCTAAATAGATCATTTCACCACATAAGTATTAAGCCCAGAATCCATTAGCTGTTCTTCCTGATGCTCTCTCTCTTCCCCACTTCACCATCTGACAGGCCCCAGTGTGTGTCGTTCCCCTTGTCTCCATGTATTCTCATCATTCAGCTACCACTTATCAGTGAGAACATGTGATATTTGGTTTTCTGTTCCTGCATTAGTTTCCTGAGAATAGTGACCTCCAGTTCCGTCCTTGTCCCTGCAAAGGACACGATCACACTTACTGACTTTTGGATGTTAATCAACCTTGCATGGTGGGGCTGAAGCCTACTTGATTGTAGTAGCTAAGGTTTTTGATATGCTGCTGGATCCAGTTTGCCAGTATTTTGTTGATGATTTTTATATCGATGTTTATCAAGGACATTTCTTTCTTTTCTTTTTCTTTTTCTTTTTTTTTTGGTATCTCTGCCAGGTTTTGGTATCAGGCTGGTGCTGGCCTCACAGAACGAGTTAGGAAGGATTTTTGGAATTATTTCAGTAGAAATGGTACTAGCTCTTCTTTGTACCTCTGGTAGAATTCAGCTGTGAATCTGTCTGGTCCTGGGCCTTTTTCTTTTTTTTCTTTTCTTTTTTTTTTTTTTTTTTGTGGTTGGTAGTCTATTTATTACTGCCTCAATATCAGAACTTGTTATTCCTCTATTCAAGGATTCAATTTCTTCCTGGTTCAGACTTGGAAGGGTGTATGTGTCCAGGTATTTATCCATTTAATTCTGTTTCCTAGTTTATTTGCATAGAAGTGTTTGTAGTATTCTCTGATGATTGTTTGTATTTCTGTGGGTTCAGTGATGATATCCCTCTTATTTCTAACTGTGTTTATTTGAATCTTCTCTCTTTTCTTTTTCATTAGTCTATGTATCTATCTATCTATCTATCTATCTATCTATCTATCTATCTATCTAGTTGAATAATTATTTCAGAAAACCAGCTCCAGGATTCACTGATGTTTTGAGGGGATTTTTCTGTCTGTATCTCTTTGACTTCAACTCTGATCTTGGTTATTTCTTGGCTTCTGCTAGCTTTGGGGCTTGTATGCTCTTGATTCTCTTGTTCTTTTAGTTGTGATGTTAGATTAACTTGAGCTCTTTCTAGCTTTTTGATGTGGGCATTTAGTGATATAAATTTCCTTCTTAACACTGCGTTAGCTACATTTCAGAAATGCTAATCCATTGTATCTTTGTTCTCATTAGTTTCAAATAACTTTTTAATTTCTGCCTTAATTTCATTATTTGCCCAAGAGTCATTCAGCTGTAGGTTTTTCAGTTTCTATATAGTGGTGTGGTTTTGAATTAATTTCTCAATCTTGAGTTCTAATTTGGTTATGCTGTGGTATGAAAGACTGTTTGTTATGATTTCAGTTATTTTGCATTTGCTGAGGAATGTTTTACTTCCAATTATGTGATCAATTTTAGAGTAAGTGCCATGTGGCTATGAGAAGGATGTATCTGCTGTTGTTTTGGGGTGGAAAGTTCTATATATATCTATCAGGCCCACTGATAGATAATCTATCATCCAGAGCTGAGTTCAAGTCCTGAATGTCTTTGTTAATTTTCTGTCTCAATTATCTGTCTAATATTGTTAGTAGAATGTTAAAACCCCCCACTATTATTCTGTGGGAGTTTTATTCTCTTTGAAAGTCTCTAAAAACTTGCTTTATGAATCTGAGTGATCCTATATTGTGTGCATGTATGTTTAGATTAGTCCACTCTTCTTGTTGAATTGAACCCTGACCATTATTTAATGCCCTTCTTTGTATTTTCTTTATCTTTGTTGGTTTCAAGTCTGTTTTGTCAGAAACTAGTATTGCAACCCCTACTTTTTTCTATTTTCAATTTGCTTGGTAAATTTTCCTCCATCTGTTTATTTTGAGCTTATGTGTGTCTTTGCAGGTGAGATGGTTCTCTTGAAGACAGCATGCAAATGGATCTTGATTCTTTATGTATCTTGACACTCTGTTTCTTTTAATTGGGGCATTTGGCCCAATTACATTTAAGGTTAGTATTGTTATGTGTGGATTTCATCTTGTCATCATGATACTAACTGATTATTTTGCAGACTTGTTTATGTGATTGCTTCATAGTGTCATTGGTCTGTGTACCTTAGCGTGTTTTGTAGTGCCTGGTAATGCCTTTTCCTTTTCATATTTAGTACTTTCTTCAGGAGCTCTTGTAGGGCAGGTCATGTGCATTCCCTCAGCATTTGCTTGTCTGAAAAGGATCTTATTTTTCTTTTGCTTATGAAGCTTAGTTTAACGGTATATGAAATTCTGAGTTCGAAATTTTTTTTTTTGTTTAAGAATGTTAAATATTCACGCCCAGTCTCTTCTAGCTTGTAGGGTTTCCACTGAGAGGTCCACTGTTAGTCTGATGGGCTTCCCTTTGTAGGCAACCTGGCCTTTTTCTCTGGCTGCCCTTAACATTTTTTTTTTTTTTTCTATTTTGGAGATCTGATGATTACATGCCTTGGGGATAATCTTCTCATGGATTATCTTACTGGAGTTCTCTGCATTTTCTCAAATTGAATGTTAGTCTGTCTTGCAGGGCTGGGGAATTTTTTCCAGGATGACATTGTGAAGTATATTTTCCAACTTGCTTCCATTCTCCCATCTCTTTTAGGTGCCCCAATCAATCATAGATTCGATCTCTTTATGTAATTCTATATTTATCAGCGGTTTTGTTCATTCCTTTTCATTCATTTTTTTTTTTCTTTTACTGTCTGCCTGTCTTATTTCAGAAAGATAGTCTTCAAGCTCTGGGATTCTTTCCTCTGCTTGTTCTGTTCTGCTATTAATGCTTGTGATTGCATTGTGAAATTTTTGTAATATGTTTTTTAGCTTGAACAGGTTGGTTATGCTCCTCTCTCAACTGGCTATTTTGGCTGTCAGCTCCTGTATTGTTTTTTCATTATTCTTAGCTTCTTTGCATTGGGTTATAACATGCTTCTCTAGTTCAGTGAAGTTCATTATTACCCCCATTCTGAAGTCTACTTCTGTCATTTTAACCATCTCAGTCTCAGCCCATTTCTGAGCCCTTGATGGAGAGGTGTTGCAGTAACTTGGAGGAAAAGAGGAACTCTGGCTGTTTGACTTTTCAGCATTTTTTTGTCTTGATTCTTTCTCACCTTTGTGCTGTTCTTGTAGGCCAGAAAGAAAAACCATGCCAAATTCAGCTGACGCCCATGGAGGGAGGATTTAAACCAGCTCTAGCCAGAGGGGAATTGCTGATCCCAGTTGTCTAAACTTGAATGCCCACAAACCTCACCACCTAGTGCCAGAGTGCTCTGGATATCTAAGGAAACTTGAAAGGAAGACTAAGCCATAAGCACTGCAATTTGTAGGTGAGTCCTAGGGGCAAACTAGGCCAGAGACAGTGGACTGGCTGGGGGCATGCAACATACTGAAATATCAGCTACAGCAGCCAAGAGTCTCCTTCCTTCCACTTGCGGAGAGGAGAAGGAAGAGTGGGGAGAACTTGTCTTGCAGCTTGGATACCATTTCAGCCACAGCAGTATAGGGCACTAGTCAGAGTCATTAGGTTCCCATTCTAGGCCTTAATTCCCAGACAACATCTCTAGAATAACCCTGAACCAGAAGGGAACCTGCTGCCTTGAAGAAAGGACCCAGTTTTTTCAGCATTCATCACCTGCAAACTGAAAAGCCCTTGGTCCCTGAATAACCAACAGTGAAACCCAGCTACTACATTGTGGTCCTTGCGTGAGCCTCTGAGAACTTCTGGCTTCAGGCAAGACTCAGAACATTACCAAATTTGGTAGCTATGGTGCAAAACTCCTTCTGCTTTAGTAAAGCAGAGAAAAAAAAGTAAAGGGGACTTTTTCTTGCACCTTAGGTACCAATACTGCTACAGGTGGGTAGAGCACCAAGCAGGCTCTTGGGATTCCCAATTCCAGACTTGACACTTGGACAGCACATCTGGACCTGCCTTGGGTCAGAGGGGAACCCACTGCCCTGAAAGGTGAGTCCCAGGCCATGCAGCATTCACCAGAAGCTGAATAAACAGAGCTTGGGCCTTAAGGGAACATTGGTGGTAGGCTAGCAGTACTCCTCATGGCCATGGGTGGTGGTGGCTGCAGAGTGAGGCTTGTCTGCCTTTGGAAAGTGGAGGGAAGAGTGGGAAGGACTGTGTCTTGGGGTTTGAATTCCATCTCAGTGGCAACAAAGTGGAATATCAGGTAGACTTCTAAGATTTTTGACTTTAGTTTCTGACTCCTGAATGGCACTTCTGGACCCACTTAGGGCCTGTGGCACATCACCTCCCTGAAGGGAAAGACACAGGTCTGGCTGGCTTTGCCACCTACTGATTGTAGAACCTCAGGGCTTTGAGGGAACATAGGTAATAGCTAGGGAGTAGTTCCAGCAGGACTTGTTAAAATACTGGTATAGATCTTTTTAAAAGATATTCATTTTTATAGCTTGTAAAAACTATAATAAAGCTTGCCATTTACAATTAATAAAAGAAGAAGTACAGAGATTGGATCTGGTGGACTTGGGGGGATAGCACAGATGTATCTATTTTTCTTCTTGTTTATTAGCATGTACCTATTTCTCCTCTTATTTATTGAGTTATTCGACCCAGTATTGTGCTGGCTTCAGGTCTGACCCATTGCAGTCATAGTGGTGGTTACAGGGGTGCTTGTCACACTCCACCCTCAGCTTTAGGTGACTCCGAGCAGAAAGACTCTGTTTCAGAGAAAGTAGAGAAGAGAGCAAGAATCTCTGTCTAGTAATCCAGAAAATTCTTCCGTGTCTTGTCCAAGACTAGCAAGGTGGTATTTTTACGAGTCTGCACAAAGCACAGCATTATGGGGTTTCAGATACTACCTACAACAGAAAAATCTTAGATAATAATACACAGGACCTTTCAAGCATCTGGATAACTTCTCTGACCCCAATGAAATAAAACTAAACATTAATAAAAAGAGGAATTTTACAAACTTTACAAATATGTGGAAATTAAACAATATGCTCCAGAATGACCAGTGGGTCTATTAAGAAATTAAGAAGAAAATTGGAAAATTTCCCCAAACAGATGATAATTGAAACACAACATACCAAACCTATGGGATACACCAAAAGCAGCACTCAGAGAGAAGTTTATAGCTATTAAGTGCCTACACCAAAAAAGAGGAAAACATTTAAATTTATAAAAAAGGATCTTAAGGAACAGAGAGGCAAGATCAAACCAAACCCAAAATTAGAAGAAGAAAAGAAAGATTAGAACAGAAATAAAATGAATTAAAATGAAGAAATAAAATTAAAATGAACAATAAAATAAGTGAACAAAAGATCAAGAAAATGTCTTTGAAACAAAAGATCGATGAAACAAAAATTTGTTTTTTTTGAAAAACTAAACCAAATTGACAAGGCTTTAGCCAGAATTAACTAAGAAAAAAAGAAGATACAAATAAATAAAAGCAGAAATAAAAAAGAGACATTAGAACTGATACTGCAGAAATTCAAAGGATCATTAGTGGCTGCTAAGAGCAACTATATGCCAATAAATTGGAAAATTTAGAAGAAACGAACAAATTCTTAGATAAACCCAGCCATCCATGGTTAAACCAGAAAGAAATCCAAAACCTGAACAGACCAATCACAAGGAGATTAAAATCTTAATAAAAATTCTTCCATTAAAGAAAAGTCAGGGACTAGGTGGCTTCAATGCTGAATTCTAGCAAACATTTAAAGACAAACTGATACCAATCTTACTCAAACTATTCTGAAAATTAGAGAAGAGACTACTTCCCAACTCATTCTAAACGTTCATTATTGCCTTCATATTAAAACTAGACAAGGACACATGAAAAAATACAGGCCAAATATATCTGATGACTATTTATGTAAAAATTCTCAACAAAATACTAGTAAACAGAGCTCAACAACACATTGGAAAAGTCATTCATTATTACTAAGTGGGATTTATCCTCATGATTCAAGAATAGTTTAACATGTGCAAATCAATCAACATGATACACCGTATCAACAGAATGAGGAATAAAAACCTTATCATCATTTCACTTGATGATAGAAAAGTATTTGATAAAATTCAACATCCCTTTATAATAAAAAACCCTCAAAAATCTGGGTATAGAAGGAATATACCCACAACTAGTATGAAAGTAATTTAAGACAGAACCACAGCTAGTATTATACTGAATGGGGAAAAACTGGAAGCCTTTCCTCTAAAATCCATAACATGGCAAGTTGCCCACTTTCACCACTGTTAATCAAACTGGTATGAAAATTCTATCTAGAGAAATTAAACAAGAGAAAGAAATAAGTGACATCCCAGTTGGATAGAATGGAAGAAGTTAAATTATCCTTGTTTGCGGATCCTATGATCTTATATACAGGAAAACCTAAACACGCCACCAAAAAAATATGAGAAACAATTTTACTAAAAAAAAATGTGTTTAGTAAAATTTATAAACAAACTTAGAAAAATTGAAAGATGCAAAAAAATTAGTAGTATTTCTATATACCAATAGCAAACAATCTGAAAAAGCAATCAAGAATGTAATCCCACTTACAATAGCTACAAATAAAATAAAATATCTAGGAATTAACGACCAAAAACGTGCAAAGATGTCTACAATGAAAACTATAAAACAATGGTGAAAGAAATTTAAGAGCACACAAAAAATGGAAAGATATGCCATGTTTGTGGATTGGAAGACTCAATATTGTTAATTTATCTGTACCACCTAAAGCAGTCTACAGATTTAGTACAATCCCTATCTGACACCAATGACCTTGTTCACAGAAATAGAAAAAAATTCCTAAAATTTATGAGAAACCACAAAAGACCCAGAATAGCCAAAAGTGTCTTAAGCAAAAAATGCAAAACTGGAGGAGTTGCATTACCTGACTTCAAATTATACTGAAGAGCTATAGTAACCAAAAAATCATTTTACTGTCATAAAAGCAGACCCATAGACCAATGGAACTGAATGGAGAATCCAGAAACAAATCCACACACCTACAGTGAACTCATTTTCAGTGAAAGTGCCAAGAACATACACTGGGGAAAAGACAGTCTCTTTCATAATTAGTGCTGGGAAAACTGTATATCCATGGGCAGAAGAATGAAACTAGACCCCCTATCTCTCCCCATGTACAAAAATCAAATCAGAATGGATTAAATAATTAAATATAAGACCTCAAAGTATGAAACCACTATTTAAAAAAAGGAAAAATCTCCCGGATGTTGGTGATCTGGGCAGTTTTCTTGACCAATGCCCCATGAGCACAGGCAACCAAAGCAAAAATGGACAAATGGGATCACATCAAGTTACAAAGCTTCTGCACAGCAAAGGATACAGTCAAAAAAGTAAAGCGACAACACAGAGAATGGGAGAAAATATTTGCAAACTACTCCTCTGACAAGGAATTAATAACCAGAATATTAAAGGAGCTCAAACAACTCTATCAAAAAAAAATTTAATATTTGATAAAAAATGGGCAAAATATTTGAATACGAATTTCTCAAAGAAAACACACAAACTGCAAACAGGCGTATGAAAAGGTGCCAACATCATTGACCATCATCAAAATTCAAATCAAATTACGATAAGATACCATCTCACCTCAGTTAATGAGATCCAGTCATTTGCAAAAACATGGATGGAAACGGAGATCATTACATTAAGTGAAATAAGCCAGGCATAGAAAGACAAACATCACATGTTCTCACTTATTTGTTGAATCTAAAATCAAAACAATTGAACTAATGGATGTAGAGAGGAAGAGGATGGCTACCAGAGACTAGGAATGATAGTAGAGCTTTGGGGAGAGGTGAGGGTGGTTAGTGGGTACAAAAAAAATAGGATAAAAAAAGTCCAACTACTTTTGGCACAATGGGGTGAGAATAGTTAATAATAACTTACTTGTATATTATTAAATAACTTAAACAATGTAATTGGGTTGTTTGTAACTCCAAGGATAAGTGCTGGAAAGGATAGATGTAAAAACCAATGTTCTATTACCGGGAATGAATTTTTTTGTCTAATAATTAAGGTCAAGGGAAGCAATAAAATTCAGACTGGATGCATATTAAGTAACGTGAGTATAGTTAATAGATACAGCTGTCAAGATAAGTTATTTTAGTCTTACTGTTATAATATTAAATACATTTAGCTAGTAATGGGCATTTTTTTATTTTGGAATAACATAACAAAGCTTGATATAATATAGAAGTGTATACAAAAATACTTCATTAGAATTCTCTTCTGATGGGAAATTCTTAAACAATCACTGTTCTTATTTAAAATCCATCTTTATGATAATTCTAGGCACAAGATTTTATATGATTATCTTTATTCTAAAAGTGCCTGAAAGTATAGTGGGTGGCTAGGCAGAAAGAGAACTATCAGGAGAAAATAGAATGACACATATTTTAGATCATGCTGGAGTAGGTAAATTTTGAATAGAAGAATAAGGTACTGAATATTCAATAGAAATAGTGTTACAGTAAAATTAAGTGATAGTTTTAGTCACACAGAAGGTAACTTGTTGCCAAGCTCAGATTTTGTTTGCAGTGTGCGATTATCTGGATTTTCCAACCCTGTTTTAACTGGAATTAAGTATAATATATCACAGTCTATGGTAACTTGGGTTTTTTCAAAATAAATATTGTTTAGCTGATATAGGCTCATTTAAACAATTGCAGGCATGTAATACACATGTCTGTGGTCTAAAATGAAAAATGACATTAGAGGACAATATTTTATTGAACATTTATAAATATAGTATAAACAAAAATAACGAGTCTGTCTCCTGTGAACTTGTAGCTTGCATCTCTACCTTTTGAACTATGAATAGTCATTGTTACATAGTGGTATCTGAAATCTTTTGAAAGTGAGGGGGAAAAGAAAAGCTCTTATTTGTTTCTTTTGAATTTCCTCTTCTAATGAGTTGGTAATGTCTGCAGTGACCACTGCTGATGTAAACCTAATAGAATTCTCAATTCATTTAGCTGCTGTCTGAATAGTCAGACAATGCCTGGTGGGAGTGATGATTAAAAAGTAACAACAGAGGCAGAATAGATGAGGAAAAACCAAATCTGTGATAGGAACTTGGCTGCTGTTGGGCTCTCCTTTCAGTTCAGCAAACACAGTGCTTTAATTATACAATATTTTTGTTGAGTGATTGATAGCCATACCAGAGAAGTAGCAAAGATGAAGGAATTTGGTAAGCAAACTTCTTTCTGATCATGTGCCCAGAGTATCAACTACAGGAGGTGCAGTCCTAAGAATGAGTAATGTGAACCATGTTTCTCAAGTTGTTAGGTGTTATTTATGAGGGGGAAAAATAAGGTAATTATGTCTTGCATACTGATAAGAGTGGGACAGTAAAGGAGGGGAGTCATCAGTATAATGCACAATTATTTTATGACTTTCTGGTTACTAATTTCATTGATTTTATAATCATTTGAGGAAAATAAATTCAGAGTGGCCTCTGAGCCAGCCTCTGCAATTTGGGATACATCTCAGACTCAGAAACAAAAAAAAATAACAGATTTCATTCATTATTTTCCATGACACATTGACGTTAGATTCACAATTTCAAATGTACATATGTTTGTGTATGTATATATCTCTACATATCTGTCCGGAGCCATGAGGCCCGGAATTAGCCGACCTCTGTTGCTTGATCTTTGCAAAGCGGAGACAAGATGGCACATTTCCGGGTTCTTCATTATAAACTGTTCCCACGCGCGCCTAAAAGTTTTTCCCGTGCGCACCTAAAGCCTTTCCCGCTCGCGCCTAAACTGTTCCCGGGCACGCAAGTCCTTCCCGCTCGCGCACAAACTTTTTCGCACCCAGGAAGATATGCAGCCTATGGCGCAGACGCGATCCCGCGCCCGGGAAAATTACAAACCCATGGTGCATGCGCAATTGTAATTTGAGAAAACCCGGCCCCCCA
>NW_016803479.1:1392875-1414385 GCF_001698545.2 Rhinopithecus bieti | reverse complement strand
AACTGTTCCCACGCGTGCCTAAAAGTTTTTCCCGTGCACCCTAAAGCCTTTCCCGCTCGCGCCCAAACTGTTCCCGCGCGCGCAAGTCTTTCCCGCGCGCACGCAACCTTTCTCGCGCCCAGGAAGATATGCAGTCTATGGCGCAGGCGCGATCCTGTGCCTGGGAAAATTACAAACCCACAGCGCATGCGCAATTGTAATTTGAGAAAACCCGCCCCCCCGTCACTGCCCTGGCCCAACCTCTTCCTCTGCCAGCCTATATAAGGCATTGCACTGCCACCATTAAAGGAGACTTGATCAGGCAATTGTCTTGTCTCCATTTCTCGTGTTTTCTTGTCTCCTCCATTCCCACTCCCCCTTCCAGGGCCCGTTCGACTGTCCTGCAGGTCGGGACACATATCTTTAGCTGTATCTATCTATCTAGCTAGCTAGCTATACCTATTAGAGATGGAAGGAAAGGTTTTCAGTTTGAGACTGATTTTTTTTATTCCAGGAAGGTGAAAAATCTAGAGTAACTAGCATTGTTGTTGAAAGTCACTGAAAAATATACAGCATTTCTTCCCAAGAGGAAGAAGAAAAATAAGGTTGTAAGATTAAAACAATCTGATTTTCAAAATGATAGAGAACAAATAATAATTTCTGACTAAATGCACTAGTGTGAGACTGTCAACATCTTTTCCTGAACATAGTCATCCAAATTTATATGTTTTAAAACAACATTTTCTTCTTTGTCTTAATCCTCATATAAGTACTTCCTCATTGTAATACTATACCAATAAACTTTAACACAGTGATGTAATTGCATTTACCTTTCTGTCCGCGATAAATTCATAGTGACATAATAAACATTTAAAATTTCTATAATATAAAAGTTCGACTCCAGTTACTTCAATTCAACGTCAAACTCTCTCACTGAGTAAAGGATAATCATATAAGAAATATTAAAAAAATGCCACTGTATTTTTATTTAAGCAGAGTTTACAGTTATGTTCTGGGGACAAAATGAGCAAAAGAAACATACACACATACACACACACACTCTTTTCATATGACAGAAGCAGGTCTGTTCATGCAAAAACAAGACAAAAATGGTTTCCGTAGGAACGAGGCATCATGTGAAAAGAAAGCTCTCAGAATAACTCCTCCCTCCATTTCAAGATGAGCTTGGATAGAAAATCAGCTATTTGCCTCTTTCAAAGTTGGCAGGTAAACTTAAGCAGGGAAAGAAAGATGCCAACAGGTAACAGCGTATGTGTCACTCAGGGATGCTTACATATCAGAAATGATTTGTATCAATCTGTTCCCAAACTGTACAACCCTTTAAGTGCAAGTGCATCAAAAAAGAAAAACAAGATAATAATAAAATATCTTTGAGCTTTGTTTTCAGTGACACATGTAAGATATAAGAAAGGAGGATTCTAAGGAACTTGCTCTTGAGTGCTTGTTTGAAAGGTTTTCACTAAAACAAAAGTGGGGAGGCTCTGCATGGTGGCTGATGACCACTGGGAGTGAGAGGAGTCTTTTGAGGAAAAAGAAATCCAACTGCTGGGATAAACGGAAATTTTGTAGTACCTTAACTGTAGGGAAGTTAGTGGACATTCATCAAGCTAGGTTAATAGTGAATGAATGGAAAATAGTTTAAGGTAATTTCCTAAATGGCAAGCTATAGTAGGTATAGATTTGCATAAATTGCAAAATGCATGAAAAGGCTCTTTCTTTGGCCATATACATATTTTTTTTCTCATGACTTCGTTTGAATCCCTTAGAAAATTAGCAGCTGCAAAATTATATCCACTCAATGTGAGCCCTGGAAACTACTTTGGAAGAACAGTAGAATTAAATGGACTTCTGCTCTCTAGTCAGATGGGGCAGTACCTTTGTTTCCTCACATTTAATTTGCCTATTTGCCACAAGGTCAAAAGCATAATACATTTGAGAAAAATATCTTAGAAATGCCAGGAAAAAAAGCCATACTCTAGTGTAAAGTCTGCTAGGGTGTAGAAGTAGGGTAGAGATGTAGTATCTTATTTTACACTAGGTATTCATTAATTTAAGAGAGCTAGTATGTGTGTGGTGGGATAGGGTTGAGTGCCAAACAGTAAGGAATAGAGATCTTGATTGACATGCAGCTCCACATACATACACACTGCTGGGATTAAAACCAACAGCTTAACAGAGGGGTTTAAAAGTAGAAATGGGCATTATTTTACTAACTTCCAGAGAAAAATGATCACATTCAAACTAGCAAGAAGATAAGATATTCATCATCTACTGATGTTAACATCTACCAATAATAAATATTTTATAAATTGGTAGATCTGAAGAGTACATAAAAGTTATTTATAAAATCACATGTTTTATAGTATTTCTATATATGTCTGAAAATATACCAAATCAATAGAGAATGTCTTACTTATTTATATATCAGTTAGACAAATAGTGCTTCCAGTAATAAAGGTAATGCAGTAAAGACAACTGGGGCTTAAAAAATGTGAGACTATTAGAATAGCAAATTTTTTCTCAAGTTTTCATTGACCCATAGTTTCCTTAGTACCTAAAAAGAGCCTGGTACAGGATTCTTTTTTGAGGGTTAACTCTAATTAATTACTAAATTAATCAATAACTCTACATGTATCTGAAATAAATATTACCATTACTTTAATCTTTCATTTAATATCTTATTTCTTTTCAATTTCTACTCAGGTGAGGATTTGTGATTTGTACCAAATGTAGTTTCATGTAGGTGTAATATCCTTCTATGATTGGGTTTTTTGGTGGTGCCATTACTTTTATGATTCCAAAGGCAGAGATATTGGTTTACTTTTTCCTGGATCCATAGTTGATAATAGACTGTATCATATACAGCAGTATAAATAAGTGCTCGTTGAATGAATATGTTGAGTGAGATAAATATGGAACTCTGGTTTCAAAATAGAATGTATTCTTTTAGACCTGAGACGCTGTGTATTAACAAACACAGTGCTTAAGAACTTGAGCTTTGATGTCAAAGTAACATTCAGGTTTTCACCACTTATGAGAGGGGCAATACCAAGCAAGCTAGTTGAACTCTTTCTATGCCTTCATTTCTTTATCTTAACATAGGAATTATACAGTAAGTTCTTGCTTAATATCATTGATAGATTCTAGGCTCACCTTTAAGTGAAACGATGTACTGTATGCTGTAGACACTTAATTCTTGTTTATATCAAGTAGACTACAGTAAAATTGGTTTCATTTTGCAGTATAGCTGCAGTTTCCAAGAACCTGTAGGCAACGTTGAAGACTGTTTTTTTATTAGGAATCAAGAATTTCAGAAATACCAGGTACAAGAGTCAGGGTGTTGCCTGAGAAGACCATGAAAGATACTCTTACACTCTGCCCCCAAGTTATGTCTGGCCCCTTTCACTCAGCATTTCTTCTGTAAAAATATCTATCCAAAATGTTGTTGTACAGAATAAGTAAGGTCATGGTTCATGTTGTTCATACAAAAAGACTTAGCATCTACAATAGCACCTGAAAGGATCCTGAACCTGTGTTTAGATGAATCTGGCGTCAAATCTTTCATGAACCTGGCAAAAAATCTTTAGTTTTACTTCTTACTACCTACATTACTTTACAGAGGTTATTAAACTCCTCTGAGCTTGTTTGAAATAGTCAGTAATGCCAGTGACGAAGGAAACACCCCGTTGTATTTTAGGCATAGAGTACATTGTAGCTACTATGGTGAGTGCCTGTGTTTCCTTCACTTTTCATTTTGGCCATCTTTCATGGAGGTATTTTTGACTGTTTGTTCTCCCTGTCTTCTCAGGATGAGATAACCTCAGGAGAGTATTTTATATTCAGATCTCAAAGGTGACCTTTGTGTTAGAGGTGTAACACATTTGTCATTCAAACTTCAGCACCTTTTTGAATATCGAGGTTTTTTTTGTTGTTGTTGTTTTGTTTTGTTTTGTTTTGTTTTTGTCGAAGGTGTTGAACATGCTTAGGAATGGAATTGGAAGGCCAACTGCGGAATGCTAATTCAGTGCATCATGGAACTGAGTACCTTAAACTGTAATTCCTGACCAAAACAAACAAACAAACAAACAAAATTAAGCAAAAACACACCACAGTGTACATATTGCTGAGCTATATCCCTGGTTATCATATATTCTGCATACCACAATATTAATATAAATACATGAGCTGATTAATTTGTTTGCATAGTCTTTACATCTAGTATATGCTAAAGGAACAAAATACTATCATAAACTTGCCTGCTTAATCAATTGATAGATGAATAGGTTGGTGGGTGGTTGAAAACATGTTCCCTACATTTATAGTGTCTTCTTTTAGACCGAAAGTTACTACTAGGATCATGGCAGGACTCATGTCTTCATGAAAGTGTGATAAAGTTTTGCTTTGTATCTCACTCAAATCTCATCTTAAATTATAATCCCCCTAATCCCCGTGAGTCAAGGGAGAGACCAGGTAGAGGTAATTGAATCGTGTGGGCAGTTTTCCCCATGCTATTCTCGTTATAGTGAGTGAGGTCTCATGAGATCAGAAGGTTTTATAAGGGGGTCTTCCCCTTTTACTCAGCATTTCTTCCTCCTGCCACCTTGTGAAGAAGGTGCCTTTCTTCCCCTTCCCCTTCTGCCATGATTGTAAGTTTCCTGAGGCCTCCCCAGCAATGCGGAACTGTGGGTCAATTAAATCTCTTTCCTTTATAAATTACCCAGTCTTCAGTGTATCTTTATAGCAGTGTGAGAACCAACTAATACAGAGTGGTATCTGATTTTTTTTTTATTATGAACCAAGAATTTCAGAAATACCAGGTACAAGAGTCAGGGTGTTGCCTGAGAAGACCATGAAAGATACTCTTATAGTCTGCCCCCAAGTTATGTCTGCCCCTAATGAGCATTCAAAGATCCACACCATGATTTTCATGGAGAGAATGATTAGACACTGCTATACTAGCTTTTCAAAATTTCAAGTCCCTACTTTATACAGTGATTTCTAGACTAGTGAACCTTTCAAAACCCTAGAACATCAAAGAAGCAACCTGAATAATACAGAAATGGATGTTAAAATGAAGACAGAAGGAAAAAAAGGCAATGAGGGGTCATATAGAAGGACACAGAGATGAGTGTAAGCAACATTTGACATTGGTGACCAAAGGTAAGAGCATTAAGTTTTAGGTCTTATCCTGAAAGCCAGCAAATAAATACAAATTAGCTTTAGGATGTATGTGAAGAACACTGCAAAGAAGAAGAATTATTAGAAAATATAATTAAAATTTGGAGCAATCTGACTTCCCCACTTTACAGAACAAGTTGCAGAGTACCATTTCACAGTTTTGTTTATGGCTACAGGCCTATTTTACTGGGTAGGATTTAACTACATCTGTTATTTTACTACCTATGCTCTTAGTGAAGTAGGGGAAGGGAAAGAAATGGACAAGATAGTCACAGAATTATCACCATGGTCTGACTATTCAAGATACACTTCAATAGACTTTGTCACTTCTGAAATGTATAAAGCTTTCCTTTTGACCATAGTCAGTTTCTAGTAATCCTGTTGACAGCATTCTTCTTTGAAATGATTCACTCAGCCTCAAAGCTAGGGAGTTAGTTTTTCTTTAAACAAAGATTATTGAGATGACTTGTAATTCGGTGCTCTATTTCCCTAACTGCTTTGAAACCAAACACGCAGATGGCGGTTCCAGTTTACTTTTTTAAGGACTCCCACCAAAATTTCTAGTTTATTTCTTGACTCCCTTATTCCTTCTAGTATATGGCCATCATACATAAATAAACTGGAAAAACAATAGTCTTGTTAGGAAGAATCATTTGATCTTATTTTGTGAGAAGATTATTTACCTGATTCATTTTTTTAATTGCTCGATACTTATTTCCATTAAAGAGAAGCACAGCTTTGCTATAACCACAACTTATTAAACATTCAAGGTAAATGTACCAGGTGTGGCTTTTAATATTACCTTTCAACATTCAGGAAAAGAAAGCTCTCACATCTTTGTTTAGAAATCATCATATTGTCCTAATTTTAAATTCTCTTTAGCGTTATTCATTTTCTGGAAAGACTGCTGATATTATATCACTTTTGTATTGTGCTCTACATCTTAAAATTTCTCTTAATATATTTTGCCTGATTTCAGTTTTATAATGGCTTACTGAAGTAAACAGGACAGTCATTATCATCCACATTATAAAGAGGCCAAATTTAAGAGTTAGCTGAGTTTTCCAAAAGTCACACAACCAATGAGAGAGATGGAATATTCAAACTTAGGCCTTTGATTTTATGTGTTACTCTTTTTAAACACACTATTCTAAAAAAGCAAAGGAGATGAGACAGATGCTTGTTTTTTTGTTGTTGTTGTTGACGGTTTTTTAAAAACATATTCTGATGGTTTATTTTTAACCTGTAGTCACCATCTTGGTAGGTATCATTTCTGGTTATTGCACAAAGTATCCTTATTGCAGCATGTCCTTTGATTTTATGTTTATTTTTCTCCAGAAGGGGAGATTATTCATAAAATGTGGTTAATGCTCACTTGTAGCTGAAAGGCAAAGGTTATAAATCAAATAACAATAGGGTGCAAAATCATGTCACATTGAGAATAATAAGGGATGAGCTTAATTATTGCAGAATTACCCACTTCAGCAATAAATTGGAAAGATTATAGTAAGAACCAACTTCCTGCTCTCATGAATAAATTGCTTCTTTGAATAGCTTTTTTTGGTGCCTAGAAAGGAGAATGGAATCATGCAGTTAGTTTCCTGGTGTGTAACATTGAATAGTTGATGGTAGCTGTTTTCCCCATGATCACGGAAGTAAAAGTTTGTTTCCACAGTGAAGTATTGTTCCCTTAAGGAGGAAGATGAGTCATCCTCTTATGAAGAACAATGGATTTAAAGAAGAAACTGCCTTCACTTAGAGAAATAGTTAACAACAGCATGAAGGGCAATTGAAACAACTTTGCAAAGGAAAATCAGCCTCAAGCTATTTAACAACAGTGGAGTAGAGATGCAGATGGTTTATATGCTATATTTATTAAAGATTTTGCAGACGAAATAGGTTTTAAGCTGGCAAAGTTTGTCTATTATCCTAAGTCGTCTCTGAGAGTGAATACTTGAGAGGATTGTAAGAAATTCCAGATGCAGTGTTAGATGCTATGCTTTTGGGAAGTATTACTTAGATTAACCTGAAATAATGTGTGTTGTTAAAAAAACATAGCCTCAGTTATGTATTTAAACATTTCTAATCTTGTGACAGTTCAATCAGTCCTTCTGGGGGCTAGAGTGAAATATGTGTTTACAGTGTGACAATAATGGAAAACAAAAATACTTTTGGGGAATTTCATAATCCAGATGACAGCTGCTATGACCCTACAATCTCATTTCACAAAAGGAGTCTCCTCCTTTGAGTGTAATTATTTCAACAAAGGAAAACCAGAGTAGTTGTTTCAAGTGAAGAGGAATAAATGATGCTAAAAGATGGCACGTCAAATATAAGCCACTTACAAATGTATTTATTTGGAGATCGTAAACATGCTTGAGATACTATGTTCAAAGCTATGAAAAACAATGTGAGAAATCAAATAAATCTTTTTACCCTATTGTCCTTAATGTTTGATCAAAGAAATATTTAATTAAAACTAAAATTAAATTGTTCAATCTTAATAAAATATTATGGATTCAATACCATAAAATAAAATTTGGGATTTAAGATTTCTCATCCTAGAATGATAAGCCACATTTATTTTTAAAGCATATTTGTTTAGATGACCACTCCTATTTGAAAATTTCAGTTAAATATTTTCACAAAGATTATTCTCATACACACAGAATTACAATTAGTACATAAACTTACTATATTTTCATTTGCCAGTACTCTCTTGGTGATAGAAAGTTTTGTCTGATAGATTACTATGATCTCCGCTCACTGCAACGTTCACCTCCTGGGTTCAAGTAATCCTCCTTTCCTCAGCCTCCTGAGTAACTGAGACTACAGGCATATGCCACCACGCTTGGCTAATTTTTGTATTTTTAGCAGAGATGGGGTTTCACTCTGTGGGCCAGGCTGGTCTCAAACTCCTGACCTCAGGTGACCCATCCACCTTGATCTCCCAAAGTGCTTGGATTACAGGTGTGGGCCACCATGCCAACTCTGATAGATTACTATTTAACTGTGTATAAAGACCCAGTGTATGATAAAATTTATAAGCAATATTGGGAATATAGTATGTTTTAGACTCTGTGCGTAGTTCTGGGAATACAAGACCAGTTTCTTGCCCTGTTAGAAATCTTTAGACACAAGATACTGAATCATATTTTGATACAGTACAATAAGGGTTCCAAAAGACATAAATAGTTTTGGGATGCTTTGGAAATACAGAAAAGGCAGCACTTAAGGTAAGGATAAGTTAAAAGAAAATTTTTGGAAAGGATAAAAGTGAAGCTAAAACTTGAAAGATGAGTAAGGTATTTGAAGTTAAATCTATTATATGTGAACCTCACGAAGTGAAAAATATGTGATACATATTCTGTAAATCAGATTTCAGAGTATACATTATAGAGTATAAAATGTGCTTCTGTGTGTTCACGTTTGTGTATTTGTAGATTTGTGAAAGTGTTGGCAGGGGGAGTGTGGACAAGGATGTGGTAGAGGTAGGCTTCTAGATATAGCCTCGTCATTTACAGAGGGAAAAAATTAGTTTAGACCCTTTATGATAAATGTACTCTCTTCTTAACACACTGTATATATTTGAATCCAGGGAGACTTAATATGCTTGCTCTATCTGATCTTGACTGCTGTGAAAGGTTCTCAGACCTGAAATGTGGAAAATATCAAAAAGCCTCTTTGGCTCATTTCAGGATGAAGGTCACATCCATATTAATTGCCCTGATAATGAAACCTTCCTGGAGGCCACCTGTCAGAACATCTGGAGCTCTTGTTGTTACTGCTTCCAACAAGGCACCATTTCCATCCCTACGCTGACTTCAAAGACCCATCTTCAAGGTTGATGGTAAGGACTTGGGAAGGGATGCAGCAGAGATTTACTGGCCGAGGTTCAGGGCTATATTCGAATACTAAAATTTCCTTTTGTCAGTTTCAAATCCTAGCAAAAGAGAGGTCATTTAAATTCTATATTTTCCAAAATGAATTTTGAACAGATAATTATTGGAAAAAGAATGCAATTTGATTTTCCAGGTTTCCCTCAGGTTTTGGGTTGAATATGAATCAAAATTATCTGTTTTCAACATCAATGAAATAAAAAAATCACTTAAGGGGCACCACTGTGTATGTGATGGTTAATTTTAGTCATCAACTCCACTGGATTAAGGGATATCCTGATAGCTGGCAAAGCCTTATTTCAGGGTATATTTATGAAGGTTGATATATTTTAGCTCTGTGTCCCCACCCAAATATCACCTCAAATAGTAATAATCTCCACATGTCATGGGAGGGACCTGATGGGAGGTAATTAAATCATGGGGACAGGTTTTTCCTGTGCTGTTCTTGTGATAGTAAATAATTCTCGTGAGATTTGATGGTTTTATAAAGGGGAGTTCCCATGCACATGCTCTCTTGCCTGCACCATGTAAGATGGGACTTCAATTTTCCTTTGCCTTCTGCCATGATTGTGAGGCCCCCCCATCATGTGAAACCGTGAGTCTATTAAACCTCTTTCCTTTATAAATTACCAAGTCTTGAGTATGTCTTTATCAGCAGTGTGAAAATGAAATAACACAGTAAATTTGTAACCAGTTGTGGGCTGTTGCTATAAAGATACTCAAAAGATATCCAAGAGGCCAGGCACGGTGGCTCACACCTGTAATCCCAGCAGTTTGGGAGGCTGAGGTGGGCAGATCACCTGAAGTCAGGAGTTCGAGACCAGCCTAACATAGTGAAGTTCCGTCTCTACTAAAAATGCAAAAAAAAAAAAAAAAAAAAAAAAAAAAAATAGCCGGGTGTAGTGGTGGGCACCTGTAATCCCAGCTACTTGGGAGGCTGAGGCAGGAGAATCACTTGAATCGGGAGGTGGAGGTTGCAGTAAGCCAAGATCACGCCATTGCACTCCAGCCTGGGCAACAGGGCGAGACTCTTTCTCAAAAAAAAAAATATATATATATCCAAGTGACTTTGGAACTGAGTAACAGGCAGATGTTGGAACAGTTTGGAGGACTCAGAAGAAGACAGGAAGATGTAGGAAAGTCTGGAAGTTCCTAGAGATTTGGAGGACTATGAAGACAGGAAAATGTGGGAAAGTTTGGAACTTCCTAGACATTTGTTGAATGATTTTCACCAACATTCTAATAATAGTGATATGGACAGCAAAGTATAGGCTGAGGTGGTCTCAGATGGAGATGAGGAACTTGTTGAGAACTAGAGCAAAGGTAACTGTTGTTATATTTTAGCAAAGAGATGGGCAGCATTTTGCCCCTGCCCTAGAGATCTGTGGAACTTTGAACTTGAGAGAGATGATTTAGGGCATCTGGTGGAAGAAATTTCTAAGCAGCAAAACATTCAAGATGTGACTTGGGTGCTGTTAAAAGCATTCAGTTTTATGTATTCACAAAAAGACATGCTTTAGAATTGGAATTTATGTTTAAAAGGGAAGCAGAGCATTAAAGTTTGGAAAATTTGCAGCCTGACAATGTGAGAGAAAAGAAAAACCCATTTTCTGAGGAGAAATTCAAGCCAGCTGCAGAAATTTACATAAGTAACGAGTTAATATTTATTGCCAAGACAATGGGGAAAATGTCCCCAGGGCATGTCAGAGACCTTCCTCACAGTCTCTCCCACCACAGGCTCAGAGGTCTGGGAGAGAAAAATGGTTTCCTGGGCTGGATCCAGGGGACCCTGCTGTGTGTAGCCTCAGGACTTGGTGCCTGGTGTCCCAGCTGTTCCTGCTGTGGCTAAAAGTGGCCAAAGTACAGCTCAGGCGATGGTTTCAGAGGGTGCAAACCTTAATCCTTGGCAGCTTCTGCCTGTTGCTGAGCGTATAGGTGCACAGAAGTGAATAACTGAAATTTGGGAACCTCTGCCTAGATTTCAGAGGATGTATAGCATAGTCTGGATGTCCAGCAGAAGTCTGCTGCAGGGGTATGGAGAACCTCTGCTAGGGCAGAGCAGAAAGGAAAAGTGGGGTCAGAACCCCAACACAGAGTTCCCAATGGGGTACTGCCTACTGAAGCTGTGAGAAGAGGGCCATTATCCTCCAGATGCCAGAATGGTAGATCCACTGACAGTTTGTACTGTGCATCTGGAAAAGCCACAGGCACTCAATATCAGCCCATGAAAACAGCTGGGAAGGGGGGTGTATGCTGCAAAGCCACCAGGGTGTCACTGCTCAAGGCCATGGGAGCCTATCTCTTGTATCAGCATGACCTGGATGTAAGACATGGAGTCAAAGGAGATCATTTCAGAGCTTTAAGATTTGGCCACTCCATTGAATTTCAGACTTGCATAGGACCTGTAACCCCTTTGTTTTGGCTAATTTATCCCATTTGGAACAGGTGTATTTACCCAATTCCTGCACCCCCATTGTATCTAGGAAGAAACTAACTTGCTTTTGATTTTATAGGCTCATCGGCAGAAGGGACTTGCCTTGTTTCAGATGAGACTTTAGACTTGTACTTTTGGGTTAATGATGAAATGAGTTAAGACTTTGGGAGACTTTTGGAAGGGTATGATTGATCTTTATATGTGAGGATATGAGATTTGGGAGGGGCCAGCAGCAGAATGATATGGCTTGGTTGTGTGTCCCGAAACAAATCTCACCTTGAATTTCAATAATTCTCATGTGTCATGGGAGGGACCTGTTGGGAGGTAATTGAATCATGGGGGTGAGTTTTCCCCATGTTGATTTCATGATACTGAATAAATCTCATGAGATCTGATGGTTTTATAAAGGGGAGTTCCCCTGCACATGCTCTCTTGTCCGCCACAATGTAAGATGTGCCTTTGCTCTACCTGTGCCATTCACCACTATTGTGAGACCTCCCAAGCCATGTGGAACTGTGAGTCCATTAAAGCTGCTTCCTTCTTAAATTACCCAGTCTTGAGTATGTCTTCATTAGCAGCATGAAAATAAACTAATACAAGGTTGTTTCTGGAAAAGACTGGCATTTGATTCAGTGGTATGCTTAAGAAAAAGCTGCCCTAATCCAATGTGGATGGGTACCATCCAATTCTTGAGGATCCAGATAGAACCAAAGACAGAAGAAAGATAAATTCACTTTCTCTTTTTTCTGAAGCTAGGATATCCATCTTCTTCTGTCCTTGAATACCAGGACTCCAGATACTTTGGCCTTCAGCTTCAGACTCAGAGTTGCACTCTCAGCTTCTCTGGTTCCCAGGCTTTCAGATGTGAACTGAGCTATGCCTTCACTTTCCTTAGTTCTCAAGCTTGTGGATGGCATGTGGTGGGACTTCTTATCTCCATAATCATGTAAGCCAATTTCCATAATATATTTCCCCTCATCTGTCTATCTATTTACATAGATTCTATTGACTCAGTTTCTCACGAACACCCTAACTAATACAGGATATCTGGGTTCAGTTTGGATATTGTAACCACAGTCTTTCATTAAATCACAGGGAACAAAATAAATAATACATTTGAGGGGGTCATTGGGGAATATAGAGTCCCAGACTGAACTCAAACTCAGTCTCAGCCAAATGAAGTATTTAATAAAGTCAGTAAAAGACCTGAATCTCTCAGGATGAGATCACATCTCACTGAGCTGAGTGTGTAGGGGACAACAGCTTAAGGTACCTACAGAGAGGTGATTCTTTCTTTTTCTCCTTCAAGGTCACTGGTGGCATGTGTTTTTCACGGGAAATAACCCAAGGGGTTTAATTCATTCCCTACATGGCTAAAACTGTTGCAATTCTTAATTATTGTGAAAATTACCTCTTTCAAACTCATTGTTAAAACATGTGATGTGAGGAAGAAATAGTATTTGATGAAATAAATTTAGGAAACAAAGGATATTCAGTTAAGGTTTTTTTTTTTTTTTTTTTTTTCTCTCTCTCCCTGGATTCTCATATTTTATGATGTGTTAATATTAAATGCAAACTTAAAAAAATATGGAGTTTAAAACTTCCCAATTTTATTTTCTTGCCTTATTCACTTTTCTTTCTTTCCTGTTTTCTTCTTAATCTGTCAAAATATTTAATGGAACACACTTTGAGAAATGCTGACTTAGGCTTTGACATTCAAACGGATTCTTCTCATATGGCCTTCAGTACTACTAGCATTCTGCTGGAAAGAGCCACATCTATACTGTATGTCTATCACTGCCCAAAACCAGTCTTGACCCCTCAAAGTCTAACTCTATCTTGGCTCAAATTTTATCAATTTCATAACCTTAAATCAACACTCTGCTTGTGGTCTGCCCTCATCCAACGTACATGGGCATCATTCATGCCTTCTACTTATATTACGTTGAGTGAAGAAGAGACAATAAATGAATAGAAAGTAACAGCATCCTGAATGGTGACCAATGTTATAGAGAGAAATAAAGAGGATAAGAGGTTAAAAAATAAGCCATGAGTTAACTGATGCTACTTTTTAACTTGCACCAGTGGAGGTTGGCACAAAAATAATTGCAGTTTTGGACCTTTAATTTTAAATCATTGTAACTAGGCTCAAAGAGATCTTTATTAATCAAAATGGGAATCATTATAATGAACACATTTTTGCCAATAAGAAATAAGGTTGTTAATTCCTATAGCATAAAAATCTGTGCTTTAGGATTTAACAAACACTTGGAAAGCATTTTCTGCATCCTACTGATTGTGGGATCATTTTCCCTGCAAAAAGTTGTCAAGATGGTTGAAGTGGTAGTTGGTTGGTGAGAAGGCAGGTGAATGCGGTAGATAGGGCAAAATTTGTGGCCCAATTTGTTCAACTTTTATAGTGTTGGTTGTGCAACGTGTAGTTGGGTATTGTCATGGAGAAGTATTGGGCCTTTTCTGTTGACCAATGCGGCTGCAGGCTTTGAAGTTTTTGGTGCATCTCACTGATTTGCTGAGCATACTTCTCAGAAGTAATGGTTTCACGGGATTCAGAAAACTGTAGTGGATCAAAGTGGTAGTAGACCAAACAATGATTATAACCTTTGTTTTGGTGGAAGTTTGGCTTTGGGAAGTGCTTTCAAGTTTCTCAGTCCAACCACGGAGCTAGTCATTGGCAGTTTTCATATAAAATTCACTTTTCTTGCGTATTCACAATCTGATCAAGGAACAGTTCCTTGTTGTTGTGTAGAATAAGTGACTTTTCTTTTTTTTTTTAATTTTCGGTCAGCTTATGAGGTCCCGCTTATTGAGATTTTTCATCTCTACAATTTGCTTCAAATGCTGAATAACCATAGAATGGTCTATGTTGAGTTCTTCGGCAACTTTTTCTATAGGAAGAGGATCAGCATCAATGATTGCTCTCAGTTAGTTGTTGTCAACTTCTAATGGCAGCCACTGTGCTCCTCATCTTCAAGGATCTCCTCTCCTTTACAAAACTTCTTGAACCGCCACTGCACTGTACGTTTGTCAGCAGTTCCTGGGCCAAATGTGTTGTTGATGTTGTGAGTTGTCTCCACTGCTTTATGACCAGTTTTAACTCAAATAAGAAAATTGTTCAAATTTGCTTTTTGTCTAACATCAATTCCATATTCTAAAATGAACATAAAGTAAACAAGAAGTAATAAATCATTAACAAAAAACATAAAGTGAGAAATGCACCTTAAAATGATGTGTAACACAGCCACATTTGTCTAAGAAAGCATTCCACTATCAAATGGCAAATTTCAACATTGCAAAAACCACAATTACTTTTGCACTCACCATGTGAGATGAGGAACCAGAAATAGCTTCTCCAATCAGGTAATATTTGGACAGAGATTTGCAGAGGTGCATGAGTGAGTCGATGACAACAAATGGCAGAAGATTAGATGGGCCTCATCATAACTTTGGCTGGAACATTAGTTTTATCCAAGGACACCATTAGGCTCTATTTGAGAATTTCTGGCAGCACAGGCACAAAGTTAGTCTCATAATTCAACTTCACTTACACGGAAATATGTACATACATTCTTCACCTTTTAAAAATAATCTAAAGATTTGGTGGTGCAAACTTGGAGTCCCAGCTACTCAGGAAGATCACTTGAGCACATGTATTCAAGACTGTACTGAGCTCTGATTGTCCCGCTGTACTCCAGCCTGTGCAAGAGAGAAAGATGCCATCTCTTAAATAAATCTAAGCCATTAACCAAAGGCTAGTTGCCACCATTCTGATTTTTTTTTTTCAAGGGAGTTCCAAATCTACCTTGGACTGTTCATAAAAGAAAACTTTTAAGCTTTAATTTTACTTTTCTAAGCACTCATATATCTGAGTAAAGTTACATTCTAGTTGTATGATTTCTATTACCTGTAAATATTTTTGCTCTGAATCAGAATAATCTATTTTGCTGAAATGAAATATCCATTCTTAAATAAAATTTAACCTTCCTTTATTTTTCTTCTGAAGAGAACCACAGTCTACATATCTGTTATGAATAATTTCTCTTATTTTGAAACTTCTCATATTTTAAATAATAATAGTAGTAGTAGTAGTAGTAGTAGTAGTTGTAGTAGTAGTAGCTAAGTTTACTTTTCGGGTCCATTACAATTTTATATACAAATTTTATCAAATTAACATCTGCAATAAACTCACAAGTATTTTTTGAGCAATTACTATGTGCTAGTGACTGAGATGCTGAGAATACAGAGAAAGCTGGTCTGGAACACTATTTTCATGGCATTTTATCTCCTGTAGTAGACAGGAAATAACCAAAACACATGAGGTAGTGTTGATTTATCTCTTCCATGGGTGAAAAGACAGGCAAAATGGAACTTGGGTTTGCCTTACTTTAAAGTCCATCATTTCCATAGCTATGCTATTTCTTTATCATTAAAAGGGAAATAGGAAACATCATCAATAAGCTGAGAGTTCAGTAAAGTATTGGTTCAGATTTTGCAGCCAAAGGTTTGATATCATGTTCTAGAATAAATATTTTTCGTGTTGTAAAATCAATGTTTCTCCAACTTAATCTTGGTAGAAAATCACTTGGGGTGCTTGTTTGAAATAAAGTATTATCAGACCCATCTTCAGACAGTAGGTCTGTGGTAATCTGCCTTTGTTACAAGTTTTCAAGTGATTGGGATGCGGGTAGCTTGTGGGTCAAACTTTGTGAAATTCATTTGACAGTAGTAAGGTCTGGCAAATGCTGGTACAGACAGTAATTAAGCTAACGAGTTTGTCAGACAAGACAGACATGAATAAGACCACAGAAGTACAAGATCAAAAAGATCTCCTAATGAGTTATAGACATTGTAAAGGTAAGGGTGTTACCTTGGTCTTCCCTCCATCCACCCTCCAATTAAGTGCTTAGATTCACGTCTGTTGGTCCATGTCTGATGCCCCATCATAAGGCCTAGACCCTATGGGCACCACTGGATTTTCTCACTCCAGATAAGCCACCATTTCCTCCTCCTCCGAGATATGGTTATCAGAAGTCTTGAACATGTTTCTCCTCAGAACTAGACAAGAGTTTTAATGATAATGACTAAAGATTAATTTTAAATCAAGTATGAAGTATCCTATTTTGGTTATTCAATTCTATTTATCATCTAAGGGTTAATATTTTAAAACATAGCAAGCAGGCTCAAGCTTGTAATCCAGCACTTGGGAGTGGGACGGGCGGATCAGGCGGTCAGGAGATCAGACTATCTGGCTAACACGGTGAAACCCGTCTCTACTAAAAATACAAACTGGCCGACGAGGTGCCGGCATCTGTAGATCTCCAGCTATAAAGAGAGGCTGAGGCAGGAGAATGGCAGTAAACCCCGCGGCAGAGCTTGCAGTGAATTGAGATCCGGCCAACTGACTCCAGCCCGGCGACAGCGAGAACTCCCGTCTGAAAAAAAAAAAAAAAAAAAAACATAGCAAGCTTTGAAGAAGGTGGCATGCACAAAAAATTAACAGAAACTTTCAAGATTTTAAGAAAAAGTATAACAATATTTTGAATTCAACAGAGAAGTCATCCATAAAACTAAATGTATTATTTAGTATATTAGATTCAAAACAAATACTTTTCCCTTTTGCTTATATATTGTTCTTTGTTTACTTCATTTTAACTGGAAAGAATCAGAAGAACGTAGCGTTGAAAAGAACTTGAAATTCTTGTGCACTTCTAAAGTCCCTCTCACAGGTAAATAGTAACTTATTTATGACTTCAAGGTTTTATGGTATCAGGCCATGGCAAATTCTTTGTATAAAAATTGAAATGCCTAATTACCCTGTTTTAGGAGGTGAGTAGACTTTTGAATTTAAGTAGTTTATTTTATTGATCATTTGTCCTTGTATAGGTTGAGGGAAAGGATAAGCACATCATTTTTTCCTGTCTCTTGAGAGGGACGGGCTTCTAAAAACTGATTTGTTTCAAAGATCCTTTGTCATACTTCTATTGCAGCAAACTATTGAGAACTTCTTTTTAAGACATTAGAGAAAAGTGTTGAAGATGAATCTACTGACAGTCCAAATGCTCACCGAGGTCACCTTTTTCATAATCAATGTTTGAAGAGTCTGCTCTATCAACAATTTAATCTAAGTAAATGAATCCTGCTAGTGAATTAATGTGATTTTAACTGGGATTCACTCATTTTCAATAATGTTGCTGCCTTTGTTGTCTAATAACTTAATGTCTCAAATTATGAGAATTTCAAACTTTGGAAGGCCAGCAGGTGTTTGGGGGGGGACATCTCATTTCATTTATGTCAAAGTTAGAAAATGAATCTAAATATGCGAGCCCGGTTATTTCCTGTGGGCTTAATAGAATCTTAAGCAGTATGTTTTCTGCAATTTAAAGGGTAAGAATAATTGTTAATCATTCTTGCTTCTCCCGTTCTTTAAAAAAATTCAAATACTGTTCATACTCCCTGATGATTAAATGTTTAATACGTTTCTATCTTCCTCTATCTCCCAATTTTGACCTCCTTGGAGATTTTGTCACTGTGGTTAACTTATAGATGCTTAATAAACGTTTGATGAATAAATGAGTCAATGCCTGGGTAAAATAATAGAAAGCTTAGTTTGAAGGTATAAAGAATATATTTCTCCATGGAAAGAAGGAAGCAAGGAGGGGAAACACACAGCGAAGACATCATTCTTGGGTGTAGCTGCACAATCAGAAGGCAGGGTGAAAGCATGCTTAGTCACTGCCCCTGTTTTCATAACATGTTAAGTAGCAGGGTGGAAAACCCACTGCATGTGTCATCATGAGTTCAGGGTTGCAGCTGATGGTATTCCACTTAACCATTTGACCTCGTGCATGGCACTTTGATTGCTTTAATTTTGATTCCTCATTTAAAAAATAGATCTTTGTATGAAGCCACTTCCATAGACTCAGATGATCCTGAAAGTCACAAACCATGCCGTTTGAACCTTTCAACCCTTTTTTTTCCAAATAGCCAGCTGCCCTATATATCTTGTGCTCTGGAAAAAGGGTAATGATTTTATTTTAAAACTTTGCAGATGTATTTCCTGAGTATCTGTCTAGAAGCCCTGCAATTCACTTAGGCTTAACTTACAAAGTGGCAGATCTCTCCCTTTAGGCAAACACATCCGCTGCTGTGTTTACAAAACCAGTGAAGGCATATTCCTCTTTCTCTTTTAAAGTTTATTCATACCTCCATGTGCTCAAGGAGGCATGACTAAGCTCCATGGCATGAGGAAGTCTCCGGAAGTAGAAGTCTTTTAATAGCTACAGGGCCTAGTTCTAGCAAAACAGATTGATTAAAGTGGCACAGCTCTTATAATTTATTTTGTGCATACAAAGGTAAGTTTTACATATAAAAATGGAACCTTCCCTCTATCAGGCAGCATCCAGGCACATTTTCACATTATTTAGCTGCATAAAGTATTGAACCGAGAATCCGAAGCTGTGGGTTGGGTTTACGTCCCTGACTTGCGTTTTTGACCTTGACTTCGCCCATGACTGACTATGAGGGAAATAAAGCATGACAAAAACTCTATACGCTTAATAATTATCAAGTACATACCACTTCCACCTTCATCCAAAAAAAAAAAGTAAAAAAACCTCCTGTAGTTTTTGAACTCATTTTACTGCTCTAGTAGCTTTTACTCTGACTTAAGCTTAAACAGCCAAAAGGGTAATATTTTTAAAACATCAATTTTATCATGTTTAAAACTCTCTGATTATTCTGACACTGCATTGCCTGTGGGAATAACTCCTAACTCCATAGCATGGCTTTCAAAGCCCTTTACAAATCTTACCTCAGCCTACCTTGAAGCTGAACAAACATGGACAGAGCAGGGTCCCTGTCCTGCCTACCTTATCTCTCACCCCTCTGCTCCTCTCTCAGCGACCCTCAGAACTCATTACATTGGTCTATTCTCTATCCAGGAAGCCCATCAAGCACTTTTCTCTGTAGTGTTTCTGTTGATGCTGTTCCTTCAATTCAGAATGTACTTCTCTCTTTTTTAAAACCTCATTTTCTACAGGACTACCCAGAAAAACTCTTCCCTGTAAGTTTCTCTAACATTTCTCTTGTTACCCAGAGATACATGCTGTCTTACCCATATATACACCACCATAAAGGTTTGTATGAAACTATTTCTTTGTATTTACCTCAGATATAAAACTTCTCTTGTTGTTTGTTTTTAACAGACTTGAGACAACTTAATGAGAGACAATTATAATTCCAACAAAAATACTAATTCCATTGGTACTTTTCAGTTTGAAGTAAACATAATATTAACACTAATATCTATGTTCACTATATACTTGAAACTGTGCTAATGATTTGTTTTAGTGTTTTTTTTTTTTTTTTTTGTGATGGAGTTTCGCTCTTGTCAGGTTGGAGTGCAATGGCACGGTCTTGGCTCACTGCAAACTCTGCCTCCCAGGTTTCAGTGATTGTCCTGCCTCAGTCTCCCATGTAGCTGGGATTACAGGTGCCCAACACCATGCCTGGCTAATTTTTGTATTTTTAGTAAAGACAGGGTTTCACAATGTTGGCCAGGCTGGTCTCGAACTGCTGACTTCAGTTGATCCACCTGCCTCAGCCTCCTAAGGTGTTGGGATTACAGGTGTGAGCCACTGCTTCTGGCCTGTTTTAGTGTTATCTAAATCAATCTATTTTTCTTATCTAAACATAAGTATTGTCTTAATTTGCAAATGAGGACAATGAAGCTAATAGAGGATAAATTGCTTGAATAAGGTCTCAGAGCTAATCCATAGCATATCCTGGATTTGAATTCAAGCTTTTTTGTTTTAATGTATACAACCAAAAGTCCTCCTAGGTTCCTCTTTATCTTAGTCTGTTTATGCTGCTATAACCAAATTCCTAAAACTGAGCAATTTTTAAAGCACAGAAATCTATTTCTCACAGTTCTGTAGCTGAGAAGTCCAAGACCCAGGACCCAGCAGGTTTGGTGTCTGGTAAGGGCCTGGTCTCTGCTTCCAAGTTGGTGCCTTAGAGGATAAATTCTCTGGAGGGTAGGAACACTGTTCTTCACATGGCAGAAAAGCAAAAGAGAGTGTGCCTACTCCCACAAGCTCTTTTAGTACTGGTATTAAATTTTTCATGATGGTGAAGCCCTTATGATCTAAACACCCTGCATTAAGTCTTGCTTTCCATTACTGTTGCATTGGGGATTAAGTTTCAGCATGAGTTTTGGAGGGAACAAAACCATGCAAGACAAGACACTCTCTATTCTTCACTGATTACATCATTACATCTAATCTATTGCCAAGTCTTTTTGAAATTACCTTTCTAATAGAGCACCAAATAAATGTAGTTTTTTCCCTTTCCCCATTTTGGTTCTACCTACCATCATTGTTTTGTTTTGACTATTGTGTAATCTCCTCACTGATAGAGCTTTGGATATTTTCTTCTTACCTGCATACCTAATTTTTTACTCATTCCTAGAATCTTTTTTAAAAATACACATGCTCTCATGTCATCCCCTGCTTAAAGTCTTTCAGTAATGTCCTACTGAGTTTGGCATAAAATTCAAGCCTAGCTATGGCTTGTGTAATCTAGCTTCGGCCTTCCTCTCAGGACCTTATGTCATATGTGAACCCTGAAAGAGTCAGTCCTTGAGCCTAAATTCAGCATAGAAGCAATGGTCATGTACTCACTAAAGGTCACACACAAACCATGTGTTCCCACAAACCCACATTCTCACATAACTTTGGAACTTTCATAGCTGTGTCTTGTTTATGCCACCTGAAACAATGGCTGAAAATTATCATTTAGCCTCCTGGACTAGCCAATAGACTGTGACCTGCTTTGACCAATCACAAGCAAATAAGTTTGCATTCCTCATTTTCATTGTGAAGACTGTATCTGCCTGGTTTGCAAACTGCTCAAATAAAGTCCCCCCATTTTTTTTTTTTTTTGTATTTTGCTTAGGATTGTCTTGGCAATGAGGGCTCCTTT
>NW_016803479.1:1378306-1387924 GCF_001698545.2 Rhinopithecus bieti | reverse complement strand
CCTCGCCCTGCTTCAGCTCTCGCTGGTCAGGCTGCAGCAGCTGACCAGCACCGATTGTCCGGCACTCCCTAGTGAGATGACCCCAGTACCTCAGTTGAAAATGCAGAAATCACCGGTCTTCTGTGTCGCTCGCGCTGGGAGTTGGAGACTGGAGCTGTTCCTAAGTCTCTCCATTTTTAAAAAGAAAATTATTTTCAGTGGATTCATTGACACATATTAGCTCACTCTTACATGGAACTCTCCAGTTGCACACGCCTCTTGCTTGCTTCTGACATTTTCCAACCTTGCTCTTAGTTAGGTCATTTGCACTTGCTGTGCCTTCTGCTTGCAAAGCTCATCATCCAGATACCTTCATAGTTAGAGTTTACTCATTATTTAGATATCATAGAAGATTCTCAGGCCTAAAATAAAAAGTTCACAGCTGTCAAAGGCATCTGAACCAAAGCGACTCCATCTTGAATGGGGGCTGGGTAAGATAAGGCTGGAATCTGCTGGACTGCATTCCTGGGAGGTTAGGCATTCTAAGTCACAGGATGAGATAGGAGGTCAGCACAAAATACAGGTCATAAAAACCTTGCTGATAAAAACAGTCTGTAGTAAAGAAGCTGCCAAACCAAGATGGCAACAAAACTGACCTCTGGTCATCCTCACTGCTCATTATATGCTAATTATAATGCATTAGCATGCTAAGAAACACTCCCACCAGCACCATGACAGTTTACAAATGCCAAGGAAATGTCAGGAAGTTACCCTATATGGTCTAAAAGGGGGATCTTCCCTCAGTTCCAGGAATTGCCCACCCCTTTTCCAGAAAACTCATGAATAATTCACCCCTCATTTAGCATATAATCAAGAAATAACTGTAAAAATGGGCAACCAGCAGCCCTTTGGGCTGCTCTGCCTATGGAGTAGCCATTCTTTATTTATTTATTTTCTTAATAAACTTACTTCCACTTTACTCTATGGATTTGCCTCTAATTCTTTCTTGCATGAGATCTAAGAACCCTCTTTCTGGGTCTGTACCAGGGCCCCTTTTGAGTAACGCAGCCTCCATTACTTTCTGTTATGTTACTATTTTATTATTTTCCTGATAGTAATCACTTTTTAAAACCATCTATTATTTTTGTACTGTTTCTGTTATAAGAATAAAATCTCAGGATGACAGAGACTTCGTCAGTATGCTTCAACTGTAACACAAAACTAGTCAGTGTACATATTTCAAATTATTTTATGTCATTGATAAGTAGAATTATAGGAAAGTACATGATTGATTCCCATTTTCAACTTTCAAGCTGAGTATCATTCCTCTGACTTGGACTTAGGAAACATTTTCTTTAAGTCAGTGACATGCTACATAAGAAAGTCTGTTGTAATCAAAATAACCTGGTCTAAAATTCTGTCTCCACTCTTTACAGGGCTTGTGCCGTTGATTTCTTAGATGACTCAATTTAATCATCAGAAGACTTGGTAAAACATAGTAATAGTACTTACCAAATGACTGCCACACTGCCTGGCACTCAATATTTCATATTTTTATGTGCAAATATCACAAGAGAGTTTCAAAGAAGTACCAAAGACTAGTCTCAGAAATATCTAGACAGATCACAGTGAGAAGTGTTAAGCAGTGAGAACTGCACTAATAAATACACACACGTGATGAATAAAAGACTCCTTTGATGTACTAAGAGTAGAAAAGATTTTAAAGATTTTCCAGATTAGGACAGTTTGTGTAGAGTAGTAAGTTAAAGAAACTTGTCAGAAAGCTTGCAAAATTTTAAAAAGATACTGTTTATTCTCACGCCTAATCTATCTTCAACTTGGAATTTGCTAATGTTCTTTATCCTGCAAAATAATCTACACATCTGACAAAGGTCTAATATCCAGAATTTACAAAGAACTTAAACAAATTTACAAGAAGAAAACAAACAACTCCATCAAAAAGTGGGCAACAAATATGAACAGACACCTTTTCAAAAGAAGACATTTATGCAGCAAACAAACATACACAAAAAAGCTCAACATCACTGATCATTACAGAAATGCAAATCAAAACCACAATGAGATGCCATCTTATGCCAGTCAGAATGGTGATTATTAAAAAGTCAAGAAACAATGATGCTGGAAGGCTGTGGAGAAATAAGAACACTTTCACTTTGTTAGTGGGAATGTAAATTAGTTCAAACATTGTGGAAGACAGTGTGGCGATTCCTCAAGGATCTAGAATGGGAAATACCATTTGACCCAGCAATCCCATGACTGGGTATATACCCAAAGGAATTTAAATCATTCTATTATAAAGATACATGCACACATATGTTTATTGCAGCAGTATTCACAATAGCAAAACATGGAACCAAATCAAATACCCATCAATGAGAGACTGAATAAAGAAAATGTGGTACATTTATACCATGGAATACTATGCAGCCATAAAAAGGAATGAGATCATGTCCTTTGCAGGGACATGGATGAAGCTAGAAGCCATCATCTTCAGCAAATTAACACAGGAACAGAAAACCAAACACCACATGTTCTTATTCATAAGTGGGAGCTGAACAATGAGAACACATAGACACAAGGAGGGGAACAATAAACACTGGGCCTTGTTGGTGCGAGGGTGGAGGGAGGTAGGTCATCAGGACAAATAGTTAATGCATATGGGACTTAAAATCTAGGTGATGGTTTGATAGGTGTAGCAAACTACCATGGCACACGTATGCCTGTGTAACTAACCTGCACATCCTGCACATGTTTCCCGGAACTTAAAAATTAGTAAAGAAATTGAATTTTACCATATATTGTTTTTTGTCTGTGTTCACATTAATATGTTGTGTTATTAGCGTCTTAATATGTCCTCAATTTTAATTATAAATATTATTAGTGTATTATAAACTATTAAAATATTCTTAATATATGCAATCACATGATACTAGCCATGTGTAAAAAATGACTTAACAGTTGCTAGGGTAACATAAATTTTGAATATGCAAATTCAACCCTGGATCTCCTGAAAAAATATTCAAATTCAATTGCAGTTAATTCCTTGTTACCTTGGATATCAATTTATACAGTACCCATGGCTACTGTCTCAATTCTTGATTCAAAACAGGTGCTAATAAACACATCTTATGAGTTGTTTGTATTTTTAAGGAAGATTATTAATCAACAGGATCTGTTGTTTTATATCCTTATTTCCTCTTTTTTCCAATAAAGATACACTGGTTTTATTTGCAGTGTAAAAAAATAATAATAATTGGGTTAAATTTTTGCCATCAGATTGGCTAAGACAAAGGGAGTAACAAGATTATTGAGACTCTCTCAGTGTCTAATACTGTGCTAGATGCATCCACACATTATTTTAATTCACCTTTTATAGCTCTTATGACATGAATGTGTTCATAATTTAACAAAACTTAATGAGTATGTGGTTTCAGAGACAGGGACCCATAAAAGGCTTTCAGGCTATTTTTTCTTTTCTTTCTTTTTTTTTTTGTTCTTCCTGAGTTTATCTTTGTAATCCAGGCAATATCCAATTTCATACATTTTCTTAGAGAATCCTTTTGCAGAGTACTATTAGCATAGAAAAAATGAGAAATTGACCGTGAGACAAGTGGTTATTCTAATGGATATCAGATACATGAAAGTATTTGAGTTAAAGTCAGCTAGAAAAGGATATTGGAAGGAATGTGGACAAATGTAATCAAGACAGCTGGAGGTAATAATTGATTTGCCTCTGTCTTCAGTCAAGTCACTGTATCAGAGACTCAGTATCCTGATTTAGAATAAAGGTAGGATACTGGCCACATAATAGGTAGGGTAATGGCCACATTGCTGCAAAAATAATCCACATAGTGTTTGTGGAGCAATATAATTTTATTTCTTATTTTTATTGCAGAATATTGTTACAGAAGGAATTCAGGGTCTTGGTAATTTTGTACCTTTTTTCTCCACCATCTCCTAGAGAATTTTCCACATGTACATGATGGAAGCTACTTTAATACCATCTGTGCTCCAGACTACAAGAAAGGGGTAAATGGAGTCCTGGGCAAAATGGACTTTCTTGAGCATCTGAGATGTCTTGTACACTCATTGTTTCTTTTTTCATTCCACTGGAAAGGACTTAGTCACTTCACCAGATCAAGTTGCAAAAGAGACTAGGAATTGTTAGACTGACGAGGTGTAGCCATATGCCCCACTAAAATTTAATTATTATGGAAGAAGGGGCTAATACATTTGGGATGGCAACCAGCAGTCTGCAACAAAAGACTTGATAATATTTCTCTCATTGACATAATTTCAAGCAGGTACCAAGAACTAATGCTTAAATATTGCTCACTTTTTTTGAGGCATTGGCTGCCTAAAGTTGTTTCTGGTTCATATAGCCAATTTCTCTATGAATCAAGTATTTAAAATTCTCTTTTATTTTTGTAACAATTATGTCACTGAGAAGGACTTAGCTTCTTTCTATTCCTTCATCCAAGATCACATTTTAACATTGTACTACACCTGGTGTGTAGTGTGTCCTAGTGGATTTCTAGTATCTGGAGCTCTGTGGCCAATTCTCCCGACTCCATCTGGCATGTGTTGGTCACTATTCCCCACCCCAGTTCCCAATTGCCTGCATGGCTAAGTTACAATTGGTGAATGACGTTCATTTGGCCAATTGTTTTTGAAGAGCCTGAGGTTTGGATTCCCTCTGGAAGGACAAAATTGTGCCCTTGTCAAAGGGTATTAATTATAGCAGAAAACAAATAATCTAAAGTCTTTAATCTGGATTCATTCTAAACTGGCAAACCTAGTTATAATTCTACATAAAAAATATGGCATAATACTAGTACAAAATTATAGACTATCAATTACAGAAATGGTTTGTGCATATACATATATGTATGTATGTGTGTATATATATAATATATATGTGTATATATATGGTCTTTATGAACATGCAGGACATACCACTGGCATTATTCTCTATCTTGCTTCATTTTTAACTTAATCACACATATTCCAGCACTATTAAGTGAACTCATTTTTACTCTAAGGGCTACACTATTTCATTGTAAAGAAGCACCACCATTTATATAATCAGTCCTCTTTTTATAGGCTTCTAGATTGTTTCCAGATATTTGCTATTATTAGTAGGGTTACCATTTACCTTATTGTGCATAAATATTCCTCTACATATGCAAATATACTTGCAGGAGATATTCTTAGTTGTCCAAACGTTTCATTTTACTCTCTGATTCTTTTGTTGTTCATTTAAAATTTGGGAAGAGTTATTTAAAATATAAAGAGACATAAATACAATATTATATATCCAAAACTATCTATCTGTCTATCTATCTATCTATCTATCTATCTATCTATCTATCTATCATCTATGTATCACCTATCTATCTTTCTAATCTATCATGTGTCTGTCATCTATCTCTCTGTGTATACTCGCATCTATTTTATTCCTCTGTCTTTACCTTCTACATTCTGGTCTAGAACAGAGTGCTTTCACCATTCTGCCCTTTGATAGACCATTGTTTGTAGCTGACTCCTCCAAGGAAGATTGTTTCTCTTTGAAGGATTCCTTTAATGCAGTCACCTATTTCTGAAACATGTAGCTCTCTGCGTGCTTATCAGCTTGCCTCAGGATCTAGCCTCACTCTTCAAACTTGGCTGTGACAGTGAACTGTTGTTTTTGTTATGTGCATCTCCCATGCCATTCTTGTCTTTTAAATATGAGAGAGAGTGAAAACAAGTCCTTCGTACTTTTTCAATAAGATCCTATCAATTTTTATCTTAAAAAAAAAAAAAGAACAAAATTTTTTTTCAGTAGTTATTCAGATTTTTAACTTTTTTATGTATATGCTGGTCATTTCCTTGGGAACTTGACAACAAATCAGATTTTATAGTGATTTTTAGAGATAGAGATCCGGTTTTTAATTCCTGTAGTGATTTTCAATTTTCTTTAAGTTATTGAACTGAATGTGTTGAAGTCAACATATTTGTGTAGGTACCAAAGTTAAAAGCAAAATAACAACTTGTGTTGTGCATTCATCTGGATACATATACATTTTCCCTAGATTTCCTCTCTCATAATTCTCATATTTTGTGTTTATAAATCCACATTTTTATGTTAAAAAATAAGCATTAGAGAGTTGGACTTTTTATTAGCTTTCTCAGAGTTTCTAGAAATATGAAGTTTTCTAAGTATTGAATAATTTTGCCTGCATTTAGGACTTGTCTTAACAAAGTAATGTTATTATTGGTGTCACCATCTTCATCTTCCCTCTTCACCTCTTCATCACCATCACTTAACTTTAGATCTCTTTTTCTATTTTCTTCATTGGCTACTGAGCATTCTTAGGTTGGCTTTACATTCTCTTGTTATTTATCACTTTCTTTCTTATACTTTTATTTTCTTCCTTGTCTTTTTGTTTCTTCTCTTTTAATTTTGACAGAGTTTCTTGTTTGTTCATCATCTCTCTCTCATTTTCTTTCTAATGCTATTCTGCATCTTATATGTAAACTGCATATTGCATTAAAATACATATTATGTTAAATTACAGTATTGCATTTTAGGTTTGTTGAATTTTCTGCTTTTCTATGATCTTCCATTGCTTACTTATTTCAATGCTCTTCTATCTTCAAACTATCAATGATTTTTGGAAAACCTATTTTTTCCAGCATTATGTTTCCAGGATAGTTAATTGGACTCTTATAAAATTACGTTTTTTGAATGCAAGATTATAAACAAATACTCTCTTACACAGAGATTTCCTAGTAGAGTTCTTTTATTTATTTATTTGTTTTTTTGCTTCAGTGTTCTTCTTCCTTGGAACATCATTTATTCTCTTAATTTATCTTCAAATTTAGAGATAGATTTATAAGTCCAGTCAATGTCCATTTGTATCTGTTACATCCTGTTACTTGCTCATACTCAAGTAAGAAGGCCATGTTGATTACTACAGCCTCTGCCATCTGTCATGATTTCCCAACACTTGGGCATGCCTTTAGTGTGAATCTGATGGACCTGGGGTGAATAACCACCCTTCCATGTTCTCCATCTCATCTAGGAAATACAGCACAAGAACAAATACAGTACCCTGCAGGTAAAGCTCAAGCACTTACCTTGAATTTCATAAAACATTTTCTTTACACTGCTGAGAATCTCAGAATACAGCACAGCCCTGCTTCATCATCTGTGTAATGATTTTATACCAAATGACAATTTTATTCTCTAAATGGAAGGAGAAAGAGAACTGAAGATGGGGAAAAGTGAGGATGGGCACAACTCTCTCTTTAGTGGACTTGAAATGTTGTGTCTCCTTTGAAGGAATGATGAATTTTCATCTGGTCTATACTACTCCACCTTGGCTAGAGGGTCCTGTTTTCCAGATACCCAGTGCTTATCCCAGTCTTAGCACTTAAAATATTGTGAATTTTTTTGTCTGTTCTGCTGGCAGCATACTCCTTGAAGGCACAAAAGAGTATCTTTTAAAGTACGCGCAGAGCACCTAGTAAAGATCCCAGCACAAAGTTTGCTAAACAATTTCTTTACTAAATGCTTCCAGGAAGGTAAATGGCAAAGTACTCAGAATCAATAGATGTCAACCTTCTTCTAGAAATACCAAAAATGGAGAATTTATGTTTTCTGATTTCTGATTTTGAGAACTGAAAAATATTTCTTTATTAATTTTCAAATTGCGTAACTTAGATCTGTCTGCAAGGTATTATTACAACATATATTAATACTCATTTATCTTTGCTTCTGAAGGCTTATCTGAAAATTATGCTGCTAAGAAAGAGAAGTGTGGTTAATGTCTGACTTCCTACAGGGTAAGCCAAGCCTACTTAGAAGAAATAAGATAAAAATAAACAGATTTAATACATACTATTCTTGATTGGAAAATTAAAGTAAATGCTAACATAATCAGCCAATGCTGTCAAAACTGGAAAAGAATTACTGTGTACAAATAAGAGAGGAAGTAGAAAGTTCCAAAAAGGATAAAAAGTATGTGATGTTCAAGAATGTATTTACTCATCGCTGTCTAATTTGCCAAGGAGGGGGAGGAAATAAGAGTTTTAAATTTGCAATTTTCAACTTGGCAATTCTCAATGTAAATTTTTACTAAATATGTTCTGAAAGCAGAACAAATTAATTTTCCAAGTTTGTATTTGATTTTGTCTGTGTAACACAGATTCTAACCTTGCCCAGCTTCAGAAGATCCAAAGCAAATAGGGCTTTCAGAAAGCTTTGTTTTTCTAAAAGCTATAGAATCACCTTGTATGTGATTTAATAAATTTTAGAAAATAACCAGAATTCTTAACACAATTCTGATTCAATTGAAACATTTATATTAGATATTACTAAAAGTTCACAGTTGCTTCCATCCCTAAATCAATGTCACAACCAACATGAAGTGATGTTGTTTGAAAGTGATGATAGTGATTTCTTATTTTTTAATTTTTAAATATTCATTTATTCACTCATTCAACACATATTTATTGAGTGCCCAGTGTGAATATTACTAGTGTACATTTCATTTGTGTCATAACTTTATCAACTTCACATTAATCATAATTTTGTTTATTATTTTATTATAAATTGACAGCTTATAATTGTATATATTAATGGGGTACAAAGTGGTGTTGTGACTTATTACTACAATATGGAATAATTAAGTCAAGCTAATTAACATATCCATTATCTCAAATTCTTATAAATTTAAAACATAATTTTAAATTTATTTTAGATTCAGGGGGTACAGGTTTGTTAAGTGAGTATATCATGTGAGTTTTAGGTTTAGGGTATGAATGATCTCATACCCAGTTAGTGAGAATAGTAGCCAATACTTTTATAATCCTTAGCCCCCTCTCTTCCTCTATTCTTCAGGAGTCCTCTGAATTTATTGTTGCCATCTTTATCTCCATGAAGTAACCATTGTTTAGCTCCCACTTATAAGTGAGAACATTTGATATTTGATTTTCTGTTCTGGCATGAATCCACTTAGGATAATGCCATGATTTCATTAGTTTTTATGGCTGTGTAGTATTCTATGGTGTATGTGCATATAAGGGCATTATTTCACTAGTTTTTATGGCTGTATAGTATTCTATGGTGTATATACACCACATTTTCTTTATCCAATCCACCATTGATTCCATATCTTTGCTACTGTGAATAGTACTGCAATAGACATACCTATGCATGTGTCTTTTTGTAAAATAATTTATTTATTTTTGATATATACCCAGAATTGGAATTGCTGGATCTAATGGTAGTTCTATTTTAAGTTATTTGAGGACTCTCCAAACTGCTTTCCACAATGGCTGAACTAATTTACATTTTCACCAAAAGTGTGTAAGTATTCTTTTTTCTCCACAGCCTCATCTGTGTCTGTTGTTTTTCAATTTTTCAATAATATCCATTCAAACTGGTGTGAGATGCTGTCTCATAGTTTCCATTCACATTTCTCTGATGGTTAGGTTAGTATTGTTGAGCTTTCTTCATGTTTGTTAGGTACTTGTATATCTTCTTTAGAGAAGATTCTGTTCATGCCTTTTGCTCATTTTTTAATGGGGTGACTTGTTTTCTGCTTGTACAATTTTTTTTTTTTTTTTTTT